>NW_022196915.1:92238851-92244876 GCF_008632895.1 Mastomys coucha | reverse complement strand
AACTAAGATAGTTGGAAACATTGGTGAAGGTCAGAAAACAATGTCCGAATTTTCTCTTGCTAGCTGTACGAAAATGATATGTTGGTGAGTTCCTAGCACACAAGTACGAAGACATATCTGGGCCACCTCTGAGTTTGGGGTGCCAGGCAACAATGTGGAGGCAGGAGGCTGACTTTCCTTGAAGTTTTCGCCTCAAATACCACCATCACGCAAGTGTGCGTGGCAACTTATAACATTATTTAATTTCCTGTGCATTTACTACAAACATGTGCTTGAAACACAGTTATATTTATCAGTTATGTATGATACCATTTCAAAGGATAGAAAATTTTCTCCAGTGTATAAATACAGAGCATAATTAACTGACACAGCAGGGAAGGTACGTTCCTCACTACCCTTCAAATAACCCTGAGTAAATTATTTATTCCACGTAAAGTCCATGGTCAATTGAACACATCACCTCCGCCTTCATCCTGCTGCGTATTAAATGCTGATTACAGAGTCCGCTGAGCTACCAGCTAGTATTATGGTGTTATTTTCTTTTTTAATGATACTTTTGACCTCTACATTGGCCATGCAATGTAGGGTGCTGTCATTTAGGTCAATTTCTCTTAGAGACAGTGGTTTTTATATAAAAGCTCATTCTACTCAATGAAAGGTGATGTGTAAGAAGTGTTTTAACAAAAGTTACACTTTGTAAGTGAGATTTAATTAATCAGATTTGGATAGTGATCATAACAGATTAAATTAAGGGCTCACACCTAGTGGATTGCAATTTGATGTTAAAAACATTCTACATTCCCTTTTGGCACCATTCTAGCAAACAAAAAACAAATAATGAACAAACAAAAAACTCCATATTATCTACTTGGGGAATGTGAAAATAGATATGTAAATGCCTCACAGATATCAAACATTAATAATTATATGTTCACACCATGTGGAATCATATAATTGAGTCTTGAGATTAGTGGTTTATATTTCTCAGCAATGTACTCTATCATCCTGATGGTAAATCTTTATTGTAACCCATTCACTGATGTGATTGCATAAAGAAATTCTGACAAATCCTTGTTTTTTCTCATATCAGGATGTTCAGAATTATTAAGTAAAGAATTTATTGAAAATAAATCAAAACTTGTAAAATAATTGCAAAAATATCAAAGCTAGATAACTGTCTGCATATCACCAATATTTATTTTCAGTCAATTTTTTAGATCAGGTAAAACTATATTTTCATGAGAAAAATAGGTCTATAGCTTTTTATATTATTTTTGTTTCTTTTAATTAGCCAAATTAAAAAAAAAATACCCTTTAGACTACAATAAAACTGTATGATATAGAGTAAAAATATGAGTATTAACAACAATATGAACTTACCAGTACCCACAAAGTTCCCAGGGACTAAACCACCAACCAAAGAGTACATATGGTGGGACTCATTGCTCCAGCTGCATATGTAGCAGAGGATGGCCTAGTTGGTCATCAATGGGAGGAGAGACCCTTGGTCCTGTGAAGGCTGGATGTCCCAGTGTAGAAGAATGCCAGGGCCAGGAAGCGGAAGAGGATGGGTTGGTGCTCGGGGGAGCAGGGAAGGAATAAGGTTTTTTGGTTTTTGGATTTTTTCAGAAGGGAAACTAGGAAAGGGGATATCATTTGAAATGTAAATAAAGAAGGAATAAAAATATTCTGTAAAAAGGAGACACATGGGAGGGGGTTAGGATGGCAGAGGTTTGGAGAGGAAACTGGGAAGGGAGTTTGAAATGTAAATAAGTGTATTTGAAATGTAAATAAACAAAATAACCAATAAAAAAATTTTAAAAATAAAAAAAAAGACATTGAAACTCATGAATGGAAAATATAAGTCAAATGCTGTCTAACTTTATTTCAACTTAATATTCAGCTGATTTTATTCATATATCTATGCATGCATGTACATAAATATGCAAGTACCAATGTGTGTCCTTGTTATTGCTATTACTGTGAAGAGGCAGCAGACCCAGAAGATTGACAGAGAAGGCATCATGGGTCTTACAAGGTCTTACAAGTTTCAGAGAGTGAATCCATGACTATCCAAGCTGGGAGCAAGGCAAATGGTGGGTAGGTATGGCCCAGAAACAGTAGCTGAGAGCTCTTGTGTTGAAAGCGCAATACCCAGGCAGAGAGCTATCTAAGACTGTCATTATCATGTAAAGTTTCAAAGCCCACCCCCAATGAAACAGCTCCACCATACAATGCCAAACCTTCTAATCTTTCCTAACATAATGGTTCCATCAAATGCATGAGTCCATGAAAACTGTCTTCGTTACTGTTCTATTGATGGGAAGAGACATCATGATCAAGGCAACTCTCATAAAGAAAGCATGTAATTGAGGACTTACAATTTTGGTGGATTAATCCATTATCATCATGAAAACAAGCATGGCAGATGGTCGGCATGCATCTGAGAACTTACATCCTGATTAACACGTATGCTGGTAGACAGAGAGACCTGGGGCCTTGTGTATGCTTTTAGAATGTCATAGTCAACATTCAGTGACAAACCTCCCAACTGGTGATGCCTACCCTAATAGGGTACCCATGTCTCCAAATAGTTCATCAACTGTGGACTAAGCATGCAAATATTTGAATCTATAGGGGCAAAACACATTCCAATCACCACAGTGTGTTAACAATGATAAAAAAAAAATACAGGCTATCGATTTGAGAGTTGGAGGGAATTATAGAAGGAGTTGAAAGTAGGGAATTTGAAAGGGACTGGAGTAAAGAGAATGGTAAAGAGAATGGCCAAAATGATGTAATATTATTTTGATTTGAAATATATAAAAATGGGAGAAAATATATAAATGGGAGAAGAATTCCAACATAAGACTGGATAATCCAAACCAACACACAGGTATTTCAACATGCCACACTGACTTCTCTAGAGGAGAAGCAATAGCTCTTGTTCTTCCATATTGAATCAACATGATGATTAATTTTGCTACTATCTCTTCTTACACTAAGAGATCTTAGAAAAGAATATTCTATAATGCAATTGTTATGATTCTAACACTTATGTGAATATAAAAGTTCTGATACAAAAAGGTTAACAAAGGACAACTGGATATTGCCACGTGTAAAACACAAGAAACTTGAAGCAAAAATATTGAGTAAAATACTACACATAGTGCATTGATAAGCACCTGGCTTTCTATCAGTAGTAAAAAAGTCTGTTGGCACTGGCAGTAGTTACAGGAAAAACAAAGCTGTCTTACCAAGATTCAGTGATGTGATTAAACTGGAACAACAGGGGGGCAAGCAGAGTCTATACCAAAGGAACTCATGTCTCCTTCACTACCACCAGTGAAAAGTGAGAAGTAATAAGGGAAAAGCAAATAAAACAACTTTTCAATGGCTACCATGCTTAACCAGTGTTTCTGAGAGGAGACCTAAGAGGCTTCCTAGGAATGAAAGTAAAATGCCAGGGCCAGGAAGCAGGAGGGGGTGGGAGGGAACAAGGGGTTGTTTTAGTTTTTGGTCTTTTTATTTTATTATTTTTTCTTTTTTTTTTTTTTGGAGGGGAACCTGGGAAAGGAGATATTGTAAATAAAGAAAACATCTAATAAAAAATAAAACATAAAAATTAAAAAAGAAACTTCACTATCAAGACAGTGAAGGGGTATTCGAGCTAAATAGCTAATTCTACACTTGTAGAATATTGTTGCTTACCTCCTTTGAAAAACTGTGGATAATGAATGCTACCATACAGAAAAATACAGTTTTTAACAGGGGGCAGGGGTGCCTTGTAAAAATGTGTACTGTAACTCTATAATCTTTTTAAATTTGTCATATGGTTTAAAGGAATGTATTCCAGTGAATATATTTTGATAATATTTTGAAGAAAGTTTATGAAGAAATTAATCCATAAAGAGAGTTGGTGTGAATAAAATTACAACCCATTATTAACCTATCTAAGTATCTGAAAGAAAACAAGAATTACAGGCTCAGAAAAGACAGCAAGTGGTTAAAATATTAATATAATTTGTGAACATCAAAGCTCAAATACAGAGGCTGATGAGATGACTCAGCAGGTAAAAATGCTCACCACATGTGTTACCTACCTCAGAGTCTTTTGGGCCAAATTGCGGGAATTTTAAAGTGACTATTCCAAGTTGGTCTTGCCATGAAATATGTACATCCACCCATACCATACACAGATATGCACACATAAAATAAATTAAAATATGAATTATAAAAATTATAAAAATGCCTTTAAGGAAAATATTACTTATATGCACAGTGCACTTGAATATTTTTATTGAAAATCCATATATTTTTATATTATTTATTAGGTACTGTTTTTATTAGGCAAAATGATATATCATCATATTTTAACTCAATTATAACTTCTATAAACTTATTTTACCTGAGCTTATATTTGTGGCTCACATTCTGTCTATTTTTCAAGGACATGTGAATGAAAGTTATAATTCTTATTTCTAGATACCTAGTATTTAATTTGAGCAAAGCTAATTATATAAGCAATTACAATTTAATGTATATTTTATGTGTTCTGGTTTGGATATGCCTAGTTAATATTTAGGAGGGATGCTTAATGTGATGATAATTTGGGGGAGGATCTTTAGAGATATATCTAAATTGATATGTAAAACAGGAGCCCGCATTCAAATATTATAAAAGGAGAAGCAAGAATAGAGGGGCCACCTTGAGAGAATTAGATGATGACTAGATGCCTGAAAGACAGTAAGATGTATGTTTCTTAGCCTGGCACAGAATTCAGTATATAGTCAGCCTTGAGGTGAATTAGAGAAGCCAATATAAAATTATAAGCAGAATGTAATATGTGATCTAGTCCACATAACTGAATGATCAACATGATCAACTGAACAATGCTGTTCATAAAATTCCACAACATAGGAAGCAACTGAGAGAATCTTGTGGTGAAAAAGTAAAGGTAAAGTATTTGATGATGAAGATAGAAAACAGTAGCAGGCATTGGTAAAATCCTGCAAAGGGATATTATATGTTAAACTAAAAATGTACACATAAGCAGGTTATGGTCAAAGAGTGAATTCAGGATCATAACAAAAACATGCCAAAACATGCCAAAAACTGATTCTGATATTAATATGTAATTCCCTCTTTAAGAGTAAAAGAAATTCATAATCTGAAACAGCCAATGATGATTCTCCATTCTAACTAAATATTTATGCATTTTATTATTCCAAATACATTTCTTTTTGTTCAGTTTGTCTATTTGAAGAAAGTCTAAATAAAGCTCTGTGATATCATTGTCTAAGGTATCCTTTAATGCTCTCTCTAATGAAGATACCTTCTTTCAGTAGCATACACTAGCTTTGAAAATGAAGAACAGCTAATATGTGTGCAGTTATGGTCTCTTTCCTTCGTAGTGCCTTGCATTGTTACATGCACGTGAAATGTAAACATATGAATCAACTGAGGCACATTAATGTTGCTATTTATGATTCTAGCATTACAAATTTCCAAATGAACAAAGTCTACTGTTAAACCTCATGAGAAAAATAAGTTGTTTCATTGGTGAAAGAGAAAAGACCATTGTTTCCAATGTACACACATAATATATGTAATTACTGTCATAAAATGAAAGGCAGAATATACTTTATTGCAAATAACAACATTAAGGATGAATTTTTAAAATGTTCCACAGTTATCTTTGATTAAAATTGAACCAGAAAAAGCACTTACAAGAAAAGTAAAGATACTAAGAGTGATAAGAATGAGGATGGGGGCTGAAAGGAGGAAGAGGAGGAGAAGTGAGGATAGAACATCCTCCTTACTTAATGAAACAGTTGACCAGGAAAGGAATTGTACTTCTTACAACTCTTAGCATTTGATCTTTCTGAATGGTGTTTAAAAGTTAGATCAGGTTAGAGACTATTCTTTAGGGTTTTCTGCCACGCACACTTTGCGCCAAGGCGGTATCTGAGGCGTAAACTTCAAGGAAAGTCAGTCTCCTGCCTCCGCATTGTCGCCTGGCACA
>NW_022196915.1:92190231-92238183 GCF_008632895.1 Mastomys coucha | reverse complement strand
GCCGAATCCCGTGCCCACCTGGCCAGAACCCATCGTCCAGCGGAATAAGGGACCCTGCAAGAAACCCCAGTCCGCGGCAGTTTTCCCCTTATATTCTCTCTGTTTTTTTCTTATTTAATTAGGCAAATAAACAGGTCATATCACTCACTGGTTTCATATATTCCTTTATTTTTCTAAGTGCTTCCCATTCTTAGTAAGTAGAGTATAGGATGCTCTTTTATTCTTAACTTCTAACACAGTCACTTCTTATAGCTTGAGCTCAATTTTTTAAAATTTTGTTTTTAATTTAGTCGTGTCTGAGGCTCCCACATTTGTTCTGATTTCTAGTCAATCTCCTTCTAAATTAACAGAAGCCAGCTGACATGAAGGGAATTCAGAGGAGGACTGAGACACTCCCATGTTTCTCTATTATTCATGCTCTTCCTGCATTCTGTTGTAATCACAGCAGGAGGTGAATTCATAGAGGTGAAAAACAAGCTGCAGAAGGTAGACATGTCATGGTGAATTCTAACAGCCCAGAAACCTCTGGATTCTCACCTGAGTTCCAGACAAATAGGTAGAAGGTTAGAATGGAGTGTCAATCAGAATCAAAATTCCTGGATTATATATAAAATGAACCAACCACTGTTCTATCCTTACAATGATAAAAATGCAATGAGAATGATGCTGGGTTGAGAGATGTGATATTTATAAACTCATAATATTGGATCACTAAAACAACGTGTTTTTATTTAAAAAACTCAGTTTTAGAGATTTAAGGTTAACAAAGGCTGTACCTTCAATCTGTACCAAGAATTATCCTTCTACAATTAAATAATCTTAAAAATATGAAGAAAGTCTCCATTAGTGATAAACACAGGAGCTACTCTGAAGAACTGTGTATCTTCTCTCTGCACAAATTAATTAAATTCACTCTGATTTTATACTTCTGTGAACAGTCATACAACACTTGTCCAAATATCAATCTCTCAAACCTTTCTGCATAGTTCGAATCTCTGAGTGTACATTTGTGATGCAAGATAATTATTATAACTAGAAGATTCAGGGTGCCAAAGCTCCATGTCCAATTTTGTTTAATTTTTTTAAGTGGCTGATAGCCAAGAATGGGCTTGCAATGACTGTGTAAGCAAGGGTAACCTAATCTGCCTGTATCATTTCTTCCTGTGGTAGGATTAACAACTTGAGCCAACACAGCAGGCTCAAGTTTTAGCCTGAGGAATCCAAGGCAGAGTCCTGAAATACAGTATACTCCCCAATGTACAAGACCTGTATTCTGTTCCCACATATATTAGTTACTTTAATCTTAGATTGTAATATAACTACTTTATTTCTCCCTTTCATTTCCACCTTTTCATTCATCCCATATACCTCTTCTTGCTCTGTTTCCAAAAATGGCTTCTTTTTATATCAATTGTTGTTACATACATATATAACTTGAACGTTAACATTACATAGTATAGAGTACATACTAAAGATATATTTATATAAAAGGACAATCTATTGATACTCTTAATTACAGGATTTATGGCAACTTAGAACGCTGGTTCTCTTTCATAAACCTCATTTACTCCAACTGACTTCAAAATAATTATGAAACTTTGCCCACTATGAACAAGTAATTGATTAATTATTTTTGAAATAATTTTTTTGAACTTTAACCAAGATATAACAAGGAAATTATGCTTGTAATCCTCCTTAAGACATAAAATACTCAAATAGCCTTGATACTTATAATAATAAACTGGATTTAAAGGTAGTACTTTTATTTTCCAAGTTTTATTATTATATACATAGACAAATAAAACCACATTTATTTTTTATTGCATACATATTGGTATATGATATTATACATTTGAGATTATACAATTTTTAAGATCAAACTATATTGAATAAAATATCCTAAAATGAAGGCAGTCTTATATAATAAATAGAAATAGACCATAAAATCACAAAATATTCTTATATATTCTGTTCCATAAACAAGTCATGACTATGTGCATGTTGTGTTGAATTGTTTGTCTTGTTTGCCAATATAACTGTGTGTATAATATGTACACACACAATACAAATATATAAATATATATGTGTATATATATACACACATATATATATATACACACACGCACACATTGTATGTCAATAATTTACTTGATTTTTTTTGGATGCTGCAGTTTAAAATTGTGGCTTATGATCTATCTGTTAAAGGCAAATTGTATTACAGTTGAAAATAAGAGCTTAATTCCAAATTAATTTGGTAAGCTTACACTAGATCATAGTTAATAGTTCCTGCTATCTTTGTGAATTCTTGTTGAAAATAGTAAGAAACTGATATACTAACTGGCATAAGCTCTCAAGGTAATGTGAAATATTAGATATAATTTATTTTTTATATTTTATCAGGATATCATATCATCTTCAAAATTTTTATAGAATCACATGTATAAAATATTTGTTAATAAATGCATGAATTCTTATTAGAATATAGTACAGTAAGTACTAGTGGTTAGAAGTCTAACTTGATAATTTGGGCAATTTGAAAAAAATGTCTCTTTTTTTCTTTTACTGAAAATAGATTCTTTTCATACAATATTTTCTGATTGTGGCCTAACCTCCCCTATTCCCTGTAGTTGCTCCTTTCCTCCTCTTCTACCTAGAACTATCCCCTTTCTATCTCTTACTAGAAAACAATCAGATGCCTACTAAATAATGACAAAATTAAAAACAAAAACAAATTAAAATATGACAAAAGCAATATCAAGGAAAAGAGCGGAAGAGCAAGCAGAGAAAAAAGGACACAAATCAACACACATGGTAATTCTTTACAAATACAAAACTGGAAGCTGTGATGTACACTCAAAGTTTAAAAACAATGCCTTGACTTAACATTATGAGACAAGGAAACTCCCAAGATGCCACTGAGTTTGTTTTGTGTTGACATCTACTCCTGGACATTGGGCTTGCCTTCTTTTTCTTTCATTAATTTATTTTTTTTGTTCACTGACAACCTAATTGTATCACCTCTCCCTCCTCTCCTACCAGTCCACCCTCACACTCCCTCCTCCCATTTCCCCCTCCGAGGAGAAGGGGACCCCTTATAGTTACCAAGCCATCCTGGCACATCAATCAACTCCCAGTAGGACTAAGCTCATCCTTTCCCAAGGAGGCGAGATAAATCAGCCCAGAGGAAAGAGATGAAAAGCAGGGCAACAAAGTCAGAGACAACCCCCACTCCAATTGTTATGGAACCCACGTGAAGAACAAGCTGCACATCTGCTACATATTTTGTAGTGGGCCTAGGTCCAGCCTATGAATGTTCTTTGGTTGGTGGTTAAGTTTTTGTGAGTCCCCATGGGCCCAGGTTAGCTTACTCTGTTGACCTTCTTGTGGTGTTCTTGACCTCTCCTGCTCCAACAATCTTTCCCCGTGCTTCCAGAGGCCTCCCTGAGTTCTGCATATTGTTTGGCTGTGGGTCCCTATATCTGTTTCCATTAGCTGCTGGATGAAGCTTCTCAAAAGACCGTTATGCTAGGCTTCTGTCTGCAACCATAGTAGAGTGTCATTATAGTGTCAGACGCTTGCTTTCTTCCATAGGATAGGTCTGAAATTGGACCATGGCTATCCTGTCCTTTGTGGCTAATATCCACTTATAAGTGAATACAAATAATCCATGTTTTTATAGTTGTGACTTACCTCATAAAGGATGATATTTTGTAGTTCCATGCATTTTCTGCAAAATTCATGATGTCCTTGTTTTTAATAGTTGAATATCTATTTTGTAAATCTACCACATTTTCTTTATCCATTGCTCAGTTGAGGGACATCTAGGTTGTTTCCAGTTTCTTTGGCTTTTACAAATAAAGCTGCTATGAACATAGTTGAGCAAGTATCCTTATGGTATGGTGGAACATCTTTTGGGTATATACCTTGGAGTGGTCTCGCTGGGTCCTGAGGTAGAACTACTTCGAGTCTTCTGCGAAACCTCCATGCCAAGTAGAGGAGGTTCCTGAGAAAGCAGGTCTGGCAGCTGGCAGTGGTGCTGATTTAACAATGACTCAGAGTCATTAGTAGCTCAAGGCTGTCAGTTCAAAGGGCTCTCTCTTTACATGAGGATTCTTATCACTGTTCTTTCTTCTCAGCCTTCATTCTTCTTCCTTCCCATTCTTGTTTTCCTTCTTTCTTCTCATTCTTTTTCTTTCTTCCTATTCCTTTTCCTTCTCCTGACCATAGATCCTGAACACAGTCTTTTAACTTCTACAGCTACATCATTAAGGCATTGACCATTGTTATTAATTCTTTTAGGAAGGCTTAAATTTACATACATTTTATGAATTATGGATTATAAGTCCCAACCCCATCTTTCTTAAAATAGAAACTAAAGACAAATCAAAAGCACATTTCCTCGTATACTTTACACAGACTGTTCTTCACGGTAGCTGGCTAGAGCTTTTAAGATTTCCTAGTACAGCACACAGCAGTCTTTAGTAACTGTTTTCATGGAAGAACAAAATAGTAACAGACTAGTAAAGTTAAAGTCATTTCTTACAAAGTTTTTAAATTTATGTAATTAAAGCAGCTAGTTTTCTCTAATGTCTTCTAGTCCTTGTTAACCTTAAGTTGCTAGGAGAACAAAGTATTATCTTTTTATGTGCTTGTACGTCATCTTTTAATTCTCTAGTCTTAGTTTCCTATCCAGCGAGTCCATAGCTTCATATACCCTCCTTCTAATACTATTTGTTTCTAGATCAGATACAAGCCTTCCTCCTATATGATAAACCCATTTTCTTTTAATAGATTCCCTTCTTTCCCATCCTCTCCTTTTCTTCTACAGACCACTTTAGCTTTCCATCCTTGATCTCATCATGCTCACTCTGGCAAATTAATGCAGCAGTCATTGGACCAGCGGCTATAGGTATCTCCTCATAATTCCAAGTGCAAGGCCAAGTCTTGAACAATTTCTACAAAGGACCATGTAGAATTGTATGGTCTCTGTGGTTATGTTGTATAGATCCTTTATCACCATTCTTAGGGCTAAGAGGAAGGTTTGTTATTCATCTCCCCCCCTCCCCCAGCTTCATGACCACTTCCATATGTCATTCCTGGGAACTGCATCTATTTCATTTATTATGGAGTACTTAGCTCTGAGTAATGCGGGAAGTATAATCCCCAGAAAGAGAGATTAAAAGTAAAATAGAACAGATAGCAGATCAGCTTCAGGGAAAAAGCAACAATAAACACACACACACACACACAAAGAGAGAGAGAGAGAGAGAGAGAGAGAGAGAGAGAGAGAGAGAGAGAGAGAGAGAGAGAGAGAGAGAGAGATCCACAGCCTGGCAGGATCCAGGGCAGGAACTGTGTCATACCTCCCCTGCACAGTCATGCTGGACCAGGCAACTCCAGATTGATTTCCAAAGTGATTATTCAAGTTTTTACTCCCACCAGCAAGTATTCTCCCTGCTGCACATCCTCACAAGCATGTGCTGTTACTTGAGTTTCTGATCTTAGCCATTTCGATAGGTATAAGATGGAATCTCAGGGTCAATTTGATTTGCATTTCCCAGATGAATAAGGATATTGAATATTTCTTTAGGTGCTTCTTAACCATTTGAGATTCCTCTGTTTAGATTTCTCTGTTTAGATCTATACCCACTTTAATTGAGTTCTTTGGTTTGTTGGTATTTAATTTTTGGAGTTCGTCATATATTTTCAACGTTAGCCCTTTGTTGGATATAGAGTTGATGAAGACCTCTTGACATTCCATAGGCTGCAATTTTGTCCTATTAACAGTGTCTCTTGCGGTACAAAATGGTCATGAGGTACCATTTGTTAATTATCAATAACAGTGTCTGAGCTATTGTTGTCTTTTGTGTCAATGTATTTCAAGTGTATTCCCCAGTCTTTTGCTGCTAGTCTAACTAGATATATGCATGTAAAAGAGGGCAAATAAATCCATATTAATCACCTTGTACAAAGCTCAACTTCAAGTGAATCAAAAGCCTCAACATAAAAACAGGTACACTAAATCTAATAGACAAGAAAGCAAGGAATAGCCTTGAACACATTGGTATAGGAGGCAACTTCCTAAATAGAACACTAACAACTCAGGCACTAAGATCAGCAATTAATAAATGGAGCCTACTCTTAAGAGTGGTCTGTTAGCCTAATAAGATTCCCTTTGAGAAAACTTATTTTTCATCTACAAGTAACTATCAATTAGCTATAGCTTCTGTGTTAAGGATGGAGTCCTATGTTCACTTCTGTCATATAGGCCCTGTGCATACTGTTCTATCTCTGTGAGTTCCTGTGGGTAATGGTCATAGTATATCTAAATGGTCTTGATTCCTGGCTTTTTACAGACTTTCCATCTTCCATACAATTTTCTGAGGCCTGAAAGGAAGAATTTGATAGAAATTTCCCTTTTAGAGCACAGTTTGAACAAATATTTCTTATTCATAGTTTCTAATAATCTCCCAAGTCCTTTTACTGTTGCTTGTATTAACACATATTTAGGGCTTACCACTTAGGAGCATAACCTATCAGGAGATACCTCTCTGCAGAGGTCTATTTCTACTTATATTTCAGCTAATAGGTCATTAATTGACTATAACTCCCTCAATTCATGTTAAAATGACCTGGTTTTTTTTTTTTTTAGGTATATTTGTTTAAGTTTTACTATATATATAGATATACAAGAATATCAATATATGCTGTATGTATAATTACTTGCTTTGAACTTAATATAATTCATACAACATTATACCCTTAAATACATAGATATCATTTAGTTTGCTGATTACATTTTTTATGACCCATTTAAACTGAGGCTTAGGATTATGGGGTCTCTTATTACAAAAGTGTTTTTCATCTATTTCTAAGGCTACACTGCCAAGGACCAGCCTCAGTGTGGAGAGGGGTTCCTGAGAGAAGTGGTGTCTGAGTGTAGCAAAACAAATAACTTGAAATCACATCCTGGGTTATAAGCCAGAGGCCTATGTTCTGCTTAAGGCAACTTCCCATAGTGCACTCCCCTCTGTCTCTTGGTGTTGTCTGTCTCTGTCTCTGTTTCTCTGTCTCTCTGTCTCTCTGTGTCTCTGTCTCTCTCTGTGTGTCTCTGTCTCTGTCTCTGTCTCTGTCTCTCTCTCTCTCTGTCTCTGTCTGTATCTCTGTCTCTCTGTCTCTGCCTCTCTCTCTCTCTCTCTCTCTCTCTCTTTCTCTCCCCTTTCCCTCTCCAGTTCTTTCCAAGTTCTGCTCAAGAAAACTCTCTCTTGTTATTATAGATAGCTAATCCCTTGTAGATCAAAAGCCCAGTCTTTTATTTACATATCAACTAAGACTTTACCCCAGGTTTCCTTTTGATTACCTGTGAATCAGCATCTCATAGCCCTGATCCCTTGTTTCTTACATGAAAACAGCAATCATATTTTTTAATATCACAAAAGGATTCAAAATCTGCTTACCTTTATTAAGCACAGACAATAAGCTAGCTGGGTGGGACCCATGCTGAGATAATCATGTCCACCAAGCTTGGGCCTAATTAGCTCTGTCCCAGGCTGACACTGAGCTCAGGAATCTACATTCTTTTTTTATCTACCCACCTTTCTATTTTTCTGACAAGCTGGGTCACTGTGCAGTTGCTTCTGTTGTTTTAGGTCTACAAAAATTCTTATACAATTCATATTGCATCCTTAGACTTTTACATAGTTGAAAAATTATATATTCTTGAACTTTTATTTTTAGAGTTTTTTTTTCCCCCACATCCTTAAGGTCTCAGTGTTTACCATTTTGCTGAGACACTGGCCACACCCTTGCCTCCCAGACTCTTGCTGTCTCAGACTATCATGGAGTCACTAATCTTAGCAGAGAGGACATTCCCCTGAAGGAAGAACATAAAGTAAAATATATAAACAAGACCACAGCAATGATCAACACTCCTGGAGGCCCCCTACTGGCTCTGTTCCAGGGATGCGACCCATGTCAAGCGCCACCCCTTCCATGGCCAAGCCAGACTCAGCACAATACCACAATTAATGTAACTTCTATATTATTGATGTACAATCCCTAGAAAAATAAAGAACACATTTACTAGTTAGAAACGCACAGACACTAGTCACTGAGAAGAACACAGCAAGCACTCCATGTGAGTTTCAACCTTAAATAAAACTGATGCAAGTGACAGATAACCTTGGTTGTCAGCCTGACTGAATCTGCAATCGTAAAGGGTTATGCTTCAGAGCAAGACTGTGAGGGTATTGGGACTGCTAAACACCTCAGTCTCTCTAGTATCTAAGCAACCAATTTTGAAAACTCAGAACATACATTATAAGCCTCTCTAATAAATCTTCTCTGTAATATATATTCATTCTAACAATTCTTTTCAAAAGATATATAAAAGAGGACTTCTCAGCAAACCTAGAATTTACTTTTTGAGGAAAATTCTAACACTTTTGTACAAAAAGTTAAGTTGATGTGAATGTTTTGGAACATATTCTTTTAATATAATGGACACAACAACATTAAATACATAGGTAGGAGTAGAATCACTTGTTAGTTATGTTCTTGTGCAATTTTATTGTATAATTCCAAACTGTCTGACATGTCCCATTTTAAAGTATCATCAATAGTGCTTATGAGATTTTTCTATTATCTATTAACAATGTCCAGTTAATTTCCAACTTTGTTGTCATAAGCAAATCACATTAAAGAAAAGTTATACAGCACAACCAACCTGTAGAAAAAATGGAAAAAATCAAGATCATGGGATTGTGCTGACTGGACTTGAACCTCGGACATTACTTATATGGATAGAAACTGTATTTTTATGGATAGAATTGAACATATGACCACCAGAATGTCTAGTGAATGTCTTCCTCACATTCAAATCCTTCCTATATTCACTTTTTTCTGCCATGTGTACACAAAACATTTGAGATCTCTTAGAAGTGCAAAAAAATAAATATATATATAAATATAAATATATAGATATATATTATATATAAATATATAAATATATATAAATATATAACTATTTATATAAATATATAAACAAAGAATATTAAACAAGACACTGTACTTGTTCACTCTAACTAGTCTATTAAAATATTGTATATAAGACTGGAGATTGAGACAGTTTTATTAACCACAGTACTTATCTTTCCTGCTCAATGAGTCATCTGGGGCATTCCAAGTTGCCCAAAGCAGTCTGCTATCCCCCTGGATCTACATTCTCTATGTCTGTTTTCGCCCAACTTCATCAGACCTATTGACATTGAATCATACAGGTAAGCTTCACTTCTCTCACCCATCTTCCCCACTCAGTGAGTCTTCGGGGGCAAGCCAACCTTCACTAGCAGCCTGCTATCCAAGAGGGATCTCAATTCTCCCACCATCTATCCTTTCACATTCATCCAACCTTTGGCTCCTGACCTATACAGACCTGTGGATCTTGAACCATACATACCTGCAGATCCAGAGTCATACAAACCAAGGATACATCAGAGACATTCCATACTAGGACATTGATACAAAAATATTTGATAGATTATTTGCAAATTGAATCCAAGAACAACACATCAAAATCATCATCCACCATGATCAGGTAGGCTTCAACCCAGGAATGCAGAGATGGCTTAATATGTGAAAATGCATCAACATAATCCACCATACAAACAAACTGAATGAAGTCAACCACATGATCATCTCATTAGATTCTGAAAAAGCCTTTGACAAAATACAATCCTCTTCTTGTTAAAAGTATTACAGTGATCAGGGATATACCTGGGATACACACCTAAACATAATCAAAGCCAGATGTATCAAGCAAATAGCCCATGCCAAGCTAAATGGAGGGAAACTTAAAGCAATGTGGGGCAGTGGTCTGTTCAGGCAACTTAGGCTCAGTCGAGTAATTGGCCTTGAGCCCTGGAGCCTCAGTGGACAGTTTTCTGCTTATAGGGGGCAGAAGAAGCTCAGTTATAACTCCTGAATCTTTAGCTTCTGTTTCAGTCACAGCCCTTCACAGACGCTCCCTCAGGAAATGTGTGCTCTATCAGGCAGACAATGCCCCAAGCTCCCAGCATTCTAGCTGGAACCTAGCCCCAGTCATCTGACCACAGCCAGGCATGCCTTACCCCTCAAAGATAGATAGCCTGGCTCCATACAATAAAAGGTGCAGTTTGCCCCCTCCTTGCTCTCTTGCTCTTTGTCTCCCTCTTGCTTCTTTTCTTCCTCTTTTGCTCTTGCTCCCTTGCCCTTTCCTCCTCTCTCTTGCTCTTTGTTCTCTTCTCTTGCCTTCTTGCTCTCTTGCTTTCTTCCTCTCCTCTCTCTCTCTCTCTCTCTCTCTCTCTCTCTCTCTCTCTCTCCTTCTCTTCTCCTTGCCTTCTTCTCCTTTCCTTCACTCTACTTGACCGACCTATTTTCTCTTTCCTATAATAAAATATCTCCTTTAAACATTGCCTCCTTCTTGACTAATGAGCCCTGCCTTAGGCCATCAGCAGCAGGGAGAGAGAGAGCGCGCTCTAGGCCACAGCAGGGCAGGCCCCACCAAGGTACAACAAAGCAATTCCACTACAATCATGAATAAGACAAGATTGCCCATCCTCTCCCTATTTATTCAATGTAGTACTTGAAATTCTAGCCAGAGCAAGAAGACAACTAAAAGACATCAAGAGGATAACAACTGGAAAGGAAGAAGTCAAAATATAAATATATTTTGTATATTATATGTATCTGTAGTATGCATAAGTGACCACAAAACTTCTATGAGGGAACTTCTACAACTGATATACGCTTTCAGCAAAGTGGCTGAATACAAAATTGATTTAAAGAAATCAGCAGTCCTCCTTTAGACAAATGATAAATGGCCCAAGAAAGAAATTAGGAAAACAACACCCTTTACAATAGCCATAAATAATATAAAATATCTTGATGTAACTCTAACCAAGCAAGTGTAAGATCTATATTATAGGAACTTTAAGCCCTTGCAGAAAGAAACTGAAGACCTCAGAAAAAAGGAAAGATCTCCCATGCTCATGGATTGGTAGGATTGACATATGAGTATTCCTCCATAACTTGTGGAGGAATCACTATCCCTAACCTCAAGTTATACTACAGAACAATAGTGATAAAGGTGCATGGTATTAGTAAAGAAAGAGACATGTTAATCGGTGGAATCAAATCAAAGACCCAGAAATAAAACCCATACATCTATCAACACTTGATTTTTATAAAGAATCTAAAACCATGTGATGGAAAAAAATGGAAGATTTCATCTTCAACAAATGGGGCTGATCTAACTGGATGTCCACATGTAGAAGAATGCAAATAGATCCATATTCATCACCCTGCCCAAAACTTAAGTCCAAGTGAATCAAGGACCTCAACATAATACCAGATACACTAAATCTCATAGAAGAGAAATTTGGAAATACCCTTGAATACATTGGTGTAGGACATAAGTTTCTGGAGAAAACAAAAATGGCTCAGGCCCTTAAATCAACAATTGATAAATGTGACCATATGGAACTAAAAAGCTTCTATGAGGCAACCAACACTGTCAATAGGTCAAAAAGGCATCCTAGATATTTGAAAAGGATCTTCACCAACCCTACATCTGATAGGGGGCTAATATCCAAAACTGATTAAAAACAAAAAACAAAATCAAAACTCCAGAAGTTAGTTATCTACAACCCAAATAACCAAATTAAAATATGGGTTACAAAGCTAAACAGAATTCTCAATCAAGGAACCTGAAGTGGCCAAGAAGCACTTTAAAAAATGTTCAAAATCCTTAGTCATCAAGGAAATGCAAATCAAAACAACTCTGAGATTCCATCTTACAGGCATCAGAATGGCTAATATCAGAAACTCAAGAGAATATGTGCTGGTGAGTATGTAGAACAAGGGGTAACACTCCTTCTTTGCTCCATTACTGATGGGATTACAAACTTGTACATGCACTTTGGAAATCAATTTGGTGGTTTCTCAGAAAACTAGGAATAGTTCTAACTCAAGGCCCAGTTATACCACTCCTGAACATATACCCAAAAGATATTCTATCATCCCACAAAGACACTTGCTTGACAATGTTCATAGCAATTTAATTCATAATAGCCAGAAACTGCAAATAATCTAGATGTCCCTCAGTTGAAGAATGAATGAAGAAAATGTGGTACAAATACACAATGAATTACTATTCAGCTATTAAAAAAAAAACTAAGAAGTCATGAATTTTGCAGGTAAATGGATAGAACTTGAGAATATCATCCTGAGTGAGGTAATCCAGTACCAAAAGACAGGCATGGTATGTACTCATTTATAAGTGAATATTAGCCGTAAAATACAGGATAACCATGCTACACTCCACAGACTCAAAGAGGAGAAATAAGGAAGACACAAGCATAGGATAGTCATAAGAGGCAAATGGAAGGAGGGAACCAAGTGGGAGAGGGGATGGGGCCATAAATGGAGGTGGGTTCAGGATCAGGTGTGGAAAGGAATAGGAAAGATAGCTAAATAACAGTGAAAATGAATGGAAATCTGCAACAGGTGAGGAGGAAGGTGAGGAGGTGGAGGGCATCTGCCGGATGAGGCAGAGATCTAAGATAAGAAAGACATCCAAGGAACAACGGAGCTATCCTTAACTGTGACTCACAGCATTGAGGGTATGGAACCTGAAGAGGCTCCCTTCTGTATCCAGGCAGGAACCCCAGTAGAGCTATAGGGACCCCACCCGCCCACAAAACTTTTGACCCAAAATTTATCCTGTCTACAAGAAAAACAGGCAAGGGGATAGGGAGCAAAGACTGAAGAAATGGCCAACCAATAATCAGCCCAACTTCAGATCCATCCCATGAGCAAACACAAATCCCTGAGTCTCTTAATGATACCCTGTTATGTTCGCAGATAGTAGCATGTTGTTCTCTAAGAGCCTACACCCAGGACTATAGCATGACTGTCCTCTGGGAGGCTCCACCCAGCAGTTGACTCAGACAGATGCACATACCCACAGCCAAACAGTGGACGGAGCTTGGGGACTTTTATGGAATAGTTGAGGAAAGGATTGAGGGCTCAAAAGGGGATATGATAGGAACTCTATAGGAAAACCAACAGAGTTAACTAACTGGACCCTTGGGGCTCTCAGAGATGCAACTATGAGTCAAAGAATATACAAAGGCTGGATCTAGGCCCTCCCCCTAGGACATATGTAGCAGATGTGCAGCTTGGTGTTCTTATGGGGAAAACTGGAATATGGGCTATCACCAAAGCTGTTGCCTTTCTGTAGGGAATGTTCTAGCTGTGCTGCCTTGTCTGGACTCAGTGGAATAGGATGTAACTAACCCCGCAGAGACTTGATGGTCCAGGGTGGGGAGATACCCAGAGGGCACTCACCTGCTCATAGGAGAAGGGGAGGGTTGGATGGGGAGAAAAAATCTGGCATGGTGTTCCAGGAAAGAGGCAGTAAGCAGGATGTTAAGTGAATAAGTAAAATAAATAAAGAAATGGCATCCCTTAGTTGCCCTTATTTCTTTGTTCATGACTGAAGCCTCATTTCCACATTAGCAAGTGCATTGCTATCTTTGTTTTTGGCTCATGTCTAAACAGGCAGCCGTGTTGGTAAGCCATTATAGGTGTAATTTTGACATTCCTAGGATACACTAGCACAGCAAACTTTATTCTCCTGCCTTTTACAATCCCTCCGCACCTTCCTCTGTGATAAGGCCTGAGATTTAAAGGTTTTAACTACATAACAAAAGTTTTAAAGACTCTGAAGTAATTTTTTTCCAGCAGCATAAAATCTACATGTTTTTAATTTCATGTTATAGAAGAAGTGACAGTAACATTTCTACATTATAAATATACTAAATATAAAAAGTTGGTTTTTACCTTATCAAGGTGTAAGGGCAACTCTTTGGATAATATTAAATATTGTCTTTACATTTAATAGGTTTCAGAAGTTTAAAAACATGTTCCTGTTTCTGCTTAATAATAATATCTTTTAAGCCAGGCAGTGGTGGCACACGCCTTTAATCCCAGCACTTGGGAAGCAGGGGCAGGCAGATTTCTGAGTTTGAGGCCAGCCTGATCTACAGAGTGAGGTCCAGGACAGCCAGGGCTACACAGAGAAACTCTGTCTCAAAAAACTAAAAAATAAATAAATAAATAAAAAATAAAAAAATATTTTAAATTAAGGGACTAATCCTTATCTACATTTAAATAT
This sequence comes from Mastomys coucha, assembly GCF_008632895.1. Taxonomy (NCBI): domain Eukaryota; kingdom Metazoa; phylum Chordata; class Mammalia; order Rodentia; family Muridae; genus Mastomys; species Mastomys coucha. The sequence goes on along the minus strand of NW_022196915.1, from coordinate 92,223,968 downwards.
CTTTGTAACCTATAATTGAAAAATCAGACATTTCTAATTATTTAATATTTGAAATATAAATATGAGTGATGTTTACTTGAAAATGTGACAAGAAAATTTGTATAGTTCCCAAAGCACATAATACTTACACTAATCAACCCAGTTCCCAAGACTGAATCAGTAACTGTAAAGTTATTGGAAAATTGTTGTCTGCCATTTGGATTAGAAACATTCACAGTAAATTAAAATTGAATCATAGTCACTCCAGTATTAACATGGTATGAAAATATTTTACTCTAATTTTAGATACATTTATTTTTTATTTAATTACATACATTTTAATCATATTTTATAAACATACTTATATCATTGTGGAGAAAATTAATAGATGAAGAAATTAAGCTTTTCTTTTCTTTTCTATTTTCCTTCCTGTCTTTCTTTCTCTTTACATTTTCTTTTCATTAAATTCTTTTCGTTAAATTATTTTATTTTTGACTTTCTAAATGTTGCCCTACTTCCTGGTCCCTCCTCCCAGAGTTCCTCGGCCCATCCTTTCTCTCTTATGGCTCTGAGAGATATTTTTTTCCTTTCTTACTGTTTGTTTTTCCTTCATAACAAAATTTGTATGAAAATCAAATTAAGAAACATCTTTTAAAATTACATCAGATCTAAGGTAGAGTTTATATCAGTGGATTTCAATGTTCCCAATTCTGTGACCCTAGAATACAGTTCCATGTATTATAGTAACCACCCAACCATAAAATTATTTTCATTGATACTTTACAACTATAATTTTTGCTACTGTTAGAAATTGTAAACTAAATATCTCATATGCAGTATATCTGATATGTGACTCCTGTCTAAGGGTCATTAGGCCAACATAGGGATTGCAGACGCACAAGCTGAGAAGCACTGGCTTCATAATGACTAATTTTCTGGAGTTTCCATACACTCCATATGCAGTTAATGTTACAGCTTTTCCCATAATCACACATACAAACACACACACCCAAAATAAACACAAACACACACACACATACACATGGAAAGCTAGAGAGTATTTCTCTCATATATTACTTTACATGTCTTTCATATCACCTTAATCTCTTCATAGTTTACATGACATTAATAGAAAAAAAACTCAAAAACATAAAGAAAATAAATGGAGAATGAGCATAATTTGCTATGTGTCATTGCTATGAACTATAATTTAAGATGCGATGTTCAGTTTGCATTTATGCAATAAACATTATCAGATTTTTACAGCATTTGGGGTCAGAAAATTATAATTAATTTGAAAGAGATTGAAAACTTTTTGGAGCAATAAAAGATTCATTCTGTGTGCTAGTTTGCAGAGAGAAAAGAATGGATGAAAAATGCAGACATTCTGAGAAGAGTTTTGCTTCAGAGTCATCCCAGTTCTTCCTAAAGATATGCAAGTGCTATGAATGTATATTAATGTTAACAGGGTCTGTGATCTCAAAATATTTATATTGTATAGCAATTTTTTGTTTCTACAAACATATAATAAACCCAGGATTTGCAGTCTGAAAGAATAGAATAGAGTAAAATTTTCACTAAGTCTTACTATATTAAATATTATACCATGTTATGTATATTATATTATATATCTTACTTCATTTATTTATATATCTTACTATATTGACTTAAGTCTTCCTCAAGGTTAAGGAGCCTTGAGTATTTGCTTTGTATTATTTCACAATGTGAAAATTCTTCCCATACTACCAAAGAATGCTCAAACTGCCTCTTAGAAGAGTGATCAGCATCCTCAAGGACTGTATCTGGTTTTGCGAATGACAAGAGCAGTTTTTACTAGAAAGGTTTTCTGTTCACATGCTTGTCTGTTGTCCAGTTCGTGTATGAACTAGACCCCAGTTCAGCTTTCATTGCTTTCTTTCTTTCTTTTTTTTTTTTTCTGGTTTTTTGACACAGGGTTTCTCTGTGTAGCTCTGGCTATCTTGGAACTCATTCTGCAGACCAGGCTGGCCTTCAACTCAGAAATCTGCCTACCTCTGCCTCCCAAGTGCTGGATTAAAGGTATGCCACTACTGCCTAGCTCCAGTTCAGCTTTCAAAGGACAAGGTATTTCAAATAATACCAGTTTATTTGATAATGTTTCCCTGTCCGTAATGTTTGGAAGAGGCTATCCAGTCAGGCATCAAACTACATATGACTTGTTGTGATTTCCATATATTTCAATCTTTGAAAAACCTAAGATGTTACAATTTCACCATTATATATTAGTGAATATTATTCATTTGAAGCTTCACATTTAATTTTTAGAAATCATATGCAACCTCATTTATATAATTTCCAGTGTCCTCCTTTCTATAGTCAAAGAGAAGAATGAATGAAGGTCTTCTAATTCAAATATGTGCTTTTCTTATCAAATGATATATCAAAATGCTGAAATAATTTGTTGGTAGACTTTTGCTCTTAGAAAAGTTAAAATACAACCTAAACTAGGAGCCGATATCAAGTATGAGGCACAGAGTGTTTTCCTCTCATTTTCTAACTACATAGCCTTCGGTAAGTTGTTTACATGCTCTGAATCTATTTAAACAAAGAATCTACAAGTGTGCAGAAATTAATACATTTGGTTATTTTTAAATATAGTTTACTATCATTTCTAGGTCACCAAATATTAAAATAAAAATTAGATATCAAATAATTATACTTTAGGCAAAAAATAACTATTATTTTTCAGCTATTATACCAGATACTATCTTTAGGAAAGTATAACAATAATTTCATTTGGAATCTGCATTTATATTGGAGAAATTTGTACTTCATGAATTATTTCAAAATTGATGTACACACAAATAATAATATACTAGCTGAAATCTCAAGCTGCCTCCATGTATATTCATAAGAGCGATAAAATTTTGGGTTATGCATTTGTAAGGAAAGATGGAATGCGTAGTGTGTGTAAAAGAAAAAGCACTTCCCCTGTGGTATGCACTGTAATTGCTTATTGACATCATGATAAATTTAGTTTAGAGAGTTCAAATAAACATCTGTTATCTTCACTCAAAAATGTGTTCAACCATTCAGGCTTCAAACGTCTATCATATTTTAAGTGAGAATAATTTATAGCCCAATTATAGTCTGTCTCTCAGTGTGCTTAAATGTGACATTAGGTGAAGAGTTTATCAATATGGGAAAGTTTTAGGGAATTCTTCCAAAAGAGAACAAGGATTTTAACAAAGGAGTAACCAGAAAAAGAAGATTCACATTAGCTACATATTTTTCTGTCTGTCTTTGGCTCCTTACAGAGACCATAAGTTTGAAATGAGCCATCCATTTTTATCCTGGTATCTACTCTTCTTGGGCTTTATCTGTGAATAACAATAACCCTTATACATAGTCACATCCTGACTCTTGCTCTTTTATGAAAGCAACTGTTACTTGATATTTGAGGAACATAAGTGAAACATATTAAGAACTTTAAGTTGTTCTGCTTTTGTTTCCTGTAATAATATATGAACTTGGTATAATACTTGGTTCATTGGTTCACAGAGACTAATTTAATTTTCAGAAAAAATAATAACAATGACAATAACACATAACATTTCCTTGCACCTTTGTGTTATCCTTTGGGCATGTAATGAAGAACAATATGCAGCCAATTCATGCTTCCATGTCATTTCTGTTTCTCAGGTAACCGTTAAGATGGATCTCCTTATAGTCACCTTCTGCATCAAGAAGCTGTATTTCACAATTGGTTTGGACACTTGTGTAACCCAGATGTCAGCCATGGTATACTACTTTCAAGACTTAGATGGAATTCTGTGCAATTCCATGTCATGTTCAATAAGAGAGCAGCAGGTGCAGATTTTTGCAAATTCACATCTGCCTATAAAATTGGGCTGCATTCCTTAGTGAACTGTGCACATCACCAGCCTATGATTTCTCTGCAGAATTCTGATCAAAATAAGCTCATTTAGCACAGAGAAGGTTCTTTAACTTCCATCAAAACACAAATCATGAAACTGCTCTGATCAAAATAATTTAAAATATCCAAACAAATGCAAATAGCAGTTTAATTAATAAAAGAGTTTGCTCTGATCATCCATTCCTCTCCTTCTTCTTCATTCTCTGTCCTTTCAAGCCCTCCCATGCATTGATATGTTCAGTTTTGCATTTTACCACAGACTTGCTTTTCTTGTGAAAGTCACCTGTATCTGGAGCAGTTATCTCCATATGAAGTTTTTGATGCAAATCCTACCTGAATAAGCAAACACATGCTTGCATAAAACCTAATGTTAAGGAAACAGTGAAAATAATATCTGCACGTATCTCATGAGTACATATTTTTCACTCTACCCATCACTTCAAATATATTAATAAAACCAAAATCATATAGCATTATACAAGATGATTATCCTTTTCTTTTAATCCACTTCCATATGGTAAAGGTGGTATGGTGGTTTGTGTGGCCCAGAGAGTGATACTGTTAGGAGGTGTGGCCTTGTTGTAGTAGGTGTGGCCTTTTTGGAGGAAGAGCATCACTGTGGAGATGGGCTTTGAAACTCTCCTAGCTGCCTGGAACATAATTTCTCCAAGCTGCAGTAAAAATCAAGATGCAGAACTCTCAGCTCCTTCTCCAGTACCATGTCTGCCATATTCCTACAAGGATGGCCCATTAAGTCCCACTTAAAATATTCAACTGCTTTCCCAAATCCCCAAATCCACATTCCTTCAAACAAAAGCATGGTCAGGCTTATCACAGCAAACCCTTCTCCTGGAACCAATTTCTATCAGAGTTTAATTGTTGTGAAAATAAACTATAACCAATGTTTAATTCTTATAAAGGTAAACATTTGCAGCAAATCAGAAGCATTTTACTTCAGAAAATGGCTAATGTGTATTGGGTGGGTGTTATGTGCCAGAAAAACCTAATCACTATGGAGACGGTTACTGCCTTAAAAGAGCAGGAAGAAAAAAACAGACATTAATGTCCTTCAGCAGGAGTGGTTTAGGGTGTGACCATGCATGTCTATACATCTCATAAATTTTCCAGGCATATTGTCAATCATATTCAATAGAATCCAGAGTAAGTGAGCTAGTTAGGATTGTATACTACAGGCATATGTGGAGATCTGCTGTGCCAATCCGGGAAAAACACATATCTTTCGCAGCTACAGTTGATAGCAATGGAGAACAAATTTTATTAAGAGTGTTAACTACTAGAATTTTTTAAATGAACATAAATATATAAAGTTTTTGTTTGTTTTGTATTTAATAGAGCTTAAAATCTTGGCTCTTACTGTGGTACAAGCCCAAAATAAGAACAATTTTTAGATGTTGGATTTCATTGTACTAAGGCTGTTCTTCAAAGACCCTCACATCACCAAAAGATTTTACCTTCATCGTAGCTAAGCTGAGAGTTGACAGTGCTACTGCGCCAAGGAATGAGTTGTAGGCATGATTTTTGGATACAGATTTTCTGCTATAGTCAAAGCTATTTGACTGGAGTGATTGTCTTCATTCTCAGCCCACAGGGAACCGGTTACATTCATTTAAGATGTGGTGTGTGTATTAAGATGGTCTACTCATGAAGTTATTCATCAACTATTTCAATGAACAATGATTCTGCTTGGAGGATGGCACAGACATTAGGTGAAGGTTAGAATCTGGTTCATTGGCTCGATGATTTTGAAAAGCATTCATCTCAGAGAAAGAGTAACTTATAAAGTCCTCATCTTCAAAATTGATACGATAATTATAAATATAAAGTAAAGCATTCAATCTCACTCTTTATTGTTATCTCACAAGCCACCTGCCAAATTGTCTATATTTCTTTTGACTGTATAAATAATTTTGAAATATGTAAACTGTTCTGAAAACCATAGTATAGTGAAATAAACATCAAAAAAAAAAAAAAAGCTACTAACAGAGAGGCTGAGATAGGAGAAACATGATTTCAAGACCATTATGTGATACACAGCAAGATACTGTCAGGTACAAAAAAAGCAGAAAGTGCATATGGATTGTACAATATTGGACTTGTTTCTCCAATTACCAAATTAGAGAGACCACTAGATGAAAGCCAACAAATTTTCTAATTCCTCATATTTTTGAATTACAATCCATTAGGGTATTTTGGTAATATTAATTTTCATATTGAGAGATATTAAGTAAAATTAATTGTTACTTCCTGCTAGTTTTGTTCTTAGAGGTAGAATTATGTTTGAGTGAATTTGTTGAAAAATTACTTTCTTACTTTTTCTAGGGTGTAGTTTTGCTCCTTATGTTGTTGTTTTCTATCTATTATACTTTGTAGGGCTGGGTTTATGGAAAGATATTATGTAAATTTGGTTTTGTCATGGAATATCTTGTTTTCTCTGTCTATGATAATTGAAAGTTTTGCGGGATATAGTAGCCTGGGCTGGCATTTGCATTCTCTTAGGGTCTGTATGACATCACCCCAGAATCTTCTGGCATTCATAGTCTCTGGCAAGAAATCTGGTGTAATTCGTATAGGTCTGCCTTTATATGTTACTTGACCTTTTTCCCTTACTACTTTTAAAATTCTTTGTTTTGTGCATTTGGTGTTTTGATTATTATGTGACAGGAGGAATTTCTTTTCTGGTCCAGTTTATTTGGAGTTCTGTAGGCTTCTTATATGTTCATGGGTATCTCTTTTTTTAGGTTAGGGAAGTTTTCTTCCATAATTTTGTTGAAGATATTTACTGGCCCATTACATTGGGAATCTTCACTCTCTTCTATACCTAATATCCTTAGGTTTGGCCTTCTCATTGTGCCCTAGATTTCCTGGATATTTTGGGTTAGGAGCTTTTTGCTTTTTGCACTTTCTTTGATTGTTGTGTCAATGTTTTCTATGGTATCCTCTGCCCCTGAGATTCTTTCTTCTATCTCTTGTATTCTGTTGATGATGTTTGCATCTATGACTCCTGATCTCGTTCCTAGGTTTTCTAACTCCAGGGTTGTCTCACTTTGTGATTTCTTTATTGTTTCTAGTTCCATTTTCAGATCCTGGACAGTTTTGCTCATTTCCTTCACCTGTTTGATTGTGTTTTCCTCTAGTTCTCTACGGAATTTTTGTGTTTCCTCTTTAAGGGCTCCTAGTTGTTTACCTGTGTTCTGTATTTCTTTGAGGAAGTTATTTATGTCCTGCTTATAGTCCTCTATCATCATCATGAGAAGTGATTTTATATCTGAATCTTGCTTTTCAGATGTGATGGTGTGTCCAGGACTTGCTATGGTGAGATAATTGGGTTCTGATAATGCCAACCTTGGTTTCTGTTGCTTATGTTCTTATGCTTGCCTCCTGCCATCTGGTTCTTTTGTGATATCTTCCCTGACTATATCTGACTGGAGCCTGTCCTTCCTGTGATCCTGGTTATGTCAGAACTCCTCAGACTCAAGCTGTCTCTGTGATCTTCTGAGTCTGGGATTCCGGGATCCTGGGCCCATTAGAGTACTTGGGAGTAGAGCTTCCTCTGGGAATTATGGGACTCACTGTGGAGTTTGCACCCAAGGTGTGCTCAGGGCACTAGCCCAGACAGACTGGAAAGAGCCTGTGCCACTGGACTGATAGAGTTCCTGTGTGCCTGGGTCCTACTGGTCCCAGTTTCTCCTGGTGTTGGGATAGATCTTGTGTCCTCCTCACCTCTCCAGTTTTTCAGTCTTTATGCTTACATTCTAAAGACGACATACAGTTTAGTCAAAAATATCCTTATTCATAATGGCTTTATTACTTTTGTCATTTTACTTTAACTTATCAGCAGTAAATTAAAAATAATTAGCATAATTATACTGATTTCGTATCTATTTTCCAAGCTGTGTTGATATATCATTTGATTGTACTATGAAGGATTCTTCTTTGCTTATGAATCTACATGACTTTCTTACAATCAATTAAAAGTTTGTACTCCCTTATCCAAAGAGCCTAAGCTCTTTGTGTAATTTGTGTTATTTGAAAGACTATTATTGGGTCTTTCAGAGGACAGTCATGATAGGTTCTCTTTTTGTGAGCACTCCAGAGCCCCAGTAATAGTGTCAGACCTTAGGACCTACCCTTGAGCTGGATCCCATTTTGGGCTGCCACTAGACCTCCTTTTCCTCAGGGTCTTCTTCATTATTGTTCCTACAGTTCTTTCAGACATGAATAATTCTGGGTCAGACTTTTTGACTGGGAAACGGTAATCCCATCCCTTTGCTTGATTTTTATTGGAAGTGGGCTCTACAAGTTCCCTTTCCCCACTGTAGGGCATTTCTTCTAAGGTCCTTCTCTTTGTGTCCTGAGAGTCTCTTACATCCCAAGGTCTCTGTTACATTCTAGAGGGTCCCCCTACTTCCTGCCTCCTGAGGTTGCCTGTTTCCACTCATTTTTCTGGCCCTCAGGGCCTCAGTCCTTTTCCCCCACCCAATACCTGATCATGTTCCCCTGACCCTGTAAGAGAAACAGCAGTCTCAATTAACCTGGACCCAAGAGATCTCTCAGACACTAGACCATGAACCAGGCAGCATACACCAATATGAGGCCCCCAACACATAAACAGCAGAAGACTGCCAGGTTCATAGAAGATATACCTGAGCCTCAAGAGCCTGGAGGCCCCAGGGAGTAGAGAGGTTTTGTGGGGTGGGATGGTGGGTACATCCTTGTGGAGACAGGGTAGGGAGGGTAGGTAGAAGGTATGTGATGTGGAACAGTCATAGGGTGGACAGTGAGGGATATAAAATCTGTAGTGCAAAAAAAAGATTAAATAAAATTTAAAAAAAAAGAAAAAAAAAGAAAGTCTATTAATTTCAAACAAATGCCACTACACATATTAGCCTGATAGCTACCATTCTACCAGAGCAGGTGTATTGCTTAGTTGGTTAGTTGTGATTTGTAAGTTCTCAACCACAGAAACTCCATCTCTTTTCAACCACTCCCAAGGATGTTTGACAATTTTTGTACATATTATGGCTTGTCATGCAGAAAGAGGATAGGTTATCATCCAGAAATTAATAACTTGAACAGAATGCTACTGAACCATGAAGCAAATAGTTCACAAGCAACAATTATACAGCCAAAATGTTGATAATGCCAAGCTTTGAAGATTTAATGCAACTTCAGTTTATCTCAACTAAAAACTAAACTTTGGTTTTACTAAACATCCAGGGCTAAATCTCTTTCATATTGTTCTTCAGTTTTTTGTTTGATTGCTTATTGGTTGTTGGTTTCTTGTCGAAGGTCAGCTCTGACAGTGTGTTCAGTGATCCAAGGATGGAATGTGGGGTCTGTGCTGATGTAAATCAGGCATATGCTCTGACATACACTTAGTAGTTGGTGCAAGCTCCAACAAGCTGCACTAACTTTACTTTTCTCTTAGCCTTTTTATAACATTTAAGACAAAATTTTGTTGTGAGAGGAAAAAGATCACCTCATAGCCACAAGTTAGATATTCACCAAAAACAATGGCCATGAAAACATAGTCTTCAAAAGCAAATTAAAATCATTGCACAAAAGGAAATTATAAAGGATTATTGGTTATGTATTTTTCTTTTGAACGTCATACCCAACTGAATATTTTCCATATATTTTTATCTCCACAAATTCATCATATCTTCAAAGCAATAATTCTTTTGTCATTGATTAACCAAGTTTATGCAAGCTAAGCCTACAATGGTAAGTTTCCCCTTTGCTTAGCTGATGACAATTTGAGTTTACCAAGAAACAGATCATCTATCTTATGTATTATTTTTGAAGTCATATTCAGCTAAAATGGCTAATAGTCTGTTCTCTAAAAATTATTTACTCTTCATTCATAACTTTGTCTTTTCACAGTGTACACTGAAACCTGAAACTATATTCCTAGTTCACAGGATCAAGGAACTCAGACCCAACCTAGAATGAATGTCTTCTTTATTAACTTGTTTGTTCTAAGCCCATCGTTCTCTTCCTGGGACAATTGCATGCTTGTAATGAATGAAATTTCACTGTGCTCCTTTTCTAACCTATGAAGCTGTAACTAGTCTACAAGGAGGGGCACACTGTACTCTTGTTTAAGATTTGTTTTTATTTCAAGTGTTGCCCCCTTCCCAGTTTCCCCTCCATCAGCCCCCATCCCATCCCTCTCCCCCTGCCTCTATGAGGGTGCTCCCCACCTACGCACTCCTGTCTCACCATTCTATCATCTCCCTATACTGGGTCATCAAACCTCTAAAGGACCAAGGGCATCCACTCACATTGATGCCACAAAAGGCAATCCTCTGGTACACATGCATGGATCCCTTTATGTATACTCTTTGGTTGGTGATTTAGTCCTGGGAGCTCTGAGGGTTCCAGTTAGTTGATATTGATGCTTTTCCTATGAGGTTGCAATCCCCTTCAGCTCCTTCATTCCTTCCTCTAACTTTTCCACTGGGTTCCAATGCTCATTCTGATGGTTGGCTGAGGACATTTGCAATCTGTGTTAGTCCAATGCTGGCAGAGCTTCTCAGGAGAAAGCCATCCGAGGCTATTGTCAGCAAGCATTTCTTGGCATCAGCACTAGTGTCTGGGTTTGGTGGCTGCAGATGGAATGGATCCCTAGATGGGTGGTCTCTGAATAGCCTTTCCTTCAGTTTCTGCTCCACTCTTTGTCACTGCACTTCCTTTAGACAGGATTTCAACTTTATTTTGTCATTCTGCCAAAACAGCCTAATCCATCTTCTTTCTATCAACTACACTAACTTCCTAAAAACTCTTTAAGTCAAATTTAAAATTCTGTAAAAGCATTAGTTTATCTAAAGAGTATTATTCTATGACAGTTCATCTTCATATTGACCAGCAGAAAAATTTCCCAATAGAATAGGCTGTCTCCCAAGACGCAGTCACACCAGACTGTAGGGAGAGAGGTCTCTCCATTCTTATTCACATACCGTATTAGATACAATATAGAAATTATAGAAATTATAGAAATATAGTAATGACAAACATGAGAAAGTACAGCAGCAGCAAGAAGCAATCAAGAGATGAACTAACTACATCCTCCACACACTCCAATCCCCAAACAACTATCACTACTGTGCAAACCAGTGAACCGTCTCCAGGAAGCTCACTTGCCCACATCTATGCCTTCTGCATGATGTCCACCAGCTTCTTTAAAGGTTGTATGAGTGTATAATGAAAATACTACATTCCCTACTTACATCAGAAAACAAATTATGTTTTACTTCTTTTAGTGAATTTCCTATATTACAAATTAAGTCTATCTCTTAGTTCACTGAGAGCATGAAGAAATTATTAAATTAAATGCTTGATGTAGTGGTATCTCCTTATGTCCTCTTTTCATATGACGTGTTTAGAGTGGTTTCAGTTGTCCCACAATGATTTAACCTTCCTTAAAATTAATATAATGATTATGCAGCAGATAGATGGGAGCTGACAGTGGAAGTAATCAAGTCTCTTTGAGAAAGAGTTTGACCTTCTCAGCTATGTTGCCATATATCATGATGATTCAGGTTTTGCCATTATACAAAAAATGTGGAGGACAAGATGACTTTGTAACCCCAATTGCCTGGGAACTTTGCCAAAAATTGGATTTTTGTGCTACATTAATGTAATGGAGACTCACTCTTGAATTGCACTTAAGTTCTATTGGATCTTTTTAAAAGGAGGATAGAAACTCACATAACCTTGAATGATCATTAAATAGAAACCCTGGCTTACAAAGTTAAGGCAAAATTAAAATGTTATGTGTATTTTTCACATAATATATTATTAAAATAACCATATTTCAAAAAACTGGTACTTAGACATTTTAAAATAATTTTGTATTAATAATTCATATGACACCAAATTTATGAGAGGTTTCTTTATGCTATGTTTTGAGAGGACATTAGAGTTAAGAGCTAAGAGGAGCAATAGCACATAAAGTTAATCCTATTAATAATTTAATTCTATATTTTGGAAATATATAACAATTTATTAATTAAGATTAGGCAATAAACATATTACATGAGGATATGATTTACAGAAAGCGTGCAAAGAAGGCAATATGAGAGTTTGAGCTTGTTTCCATCAGAAAATTTCAATGACAGCAGAACTCTTGGAGGTTTTAATGTAGTGTTACCAAGGGGACCCCAATGGAGGAGTTAGTGGAAGGACTAAAGGACTTGAAGGGGATTGAAAGCCAATAGGAAGAAGAATAATATCAAGCAACTAGACCCCCCAGTGTTTACAGGGACTAAGCCACCAACTAAAGAACACACATGGAGAGACCCATGGCTCCAGCTGCATATGTAGCAGAGGATGGTCCTTATCTGGTATCATTGGGAGGGGAGGCACTTGGTCCTGTGAAGGCTCAATGTCCCAGCATGGGGGAATGCTAGGGCCGGGAGGTGGGAGTGAGAGCACCCTCATAGAAGTGGGTAGGGCATGGGATAGGGGTTTGCAGAGGAGAAACTGGGAAGAGGGATAATATTTGAAATGTAAGTAAATAAAATAATCAATAAAAATTAAGAATTATACAAATTTTAAAAATAAAATATTCCTTATATTAAAAAATATGAGATTATTAGGACTAACTTGCTACCACCTACGCACTATCAGAGAAAAAAATGCATGAACAATCATTAAAATAATACCTTTGTAAACTTGTAGCAGCATTGGTATAAATTGTCTCATAAATGCCCACAGAAACTCCAACAGTGCTCATTCTATAATTTTAGATTACTTAGTATTATTGTTTGTGAGAGAATAAACTGATTTAAAGGCATCAAATTTGTCACAACTTGCTGAAATATCCCTAAGAAACTAATGCAGATGTTACTTGAATTAAAGTTTAAAGTATGTCAAAAATCAATTATAGAGAACTGAGGTAGGTTGTTTCAAAAAGAAGGGTGGCATACTGCAAAATATAAGATCATAATGAGCTGTTCATATGCTGTTCAAATGCAAAATGGAAAGGAGGTGTCTGTGTGCACTTAAATGTTATCTGGCACAGGTATTTATAGACAGTAATAATGAACTGGTAAGAAGGTGCACACAAAATCGTGTTGGCCAATAACAGGGTATAGATTTCATTCTAAGAACTATAAATAAAAACATGCTAAATAAATTTGAATTATAGTAATTTCAGTGATAAAAGGATATAATCACTAAGATAATTAGTGTTTCCAAAGAAAATTCTGAAAAACCAAGAGTAAGAAGAGTGAGAGAAGGGGGTGAACCAAAGCCAGGCCAGGTGAACAACTGCTACAGTAGTCAGCTGACCTTCATCTGTGTGCTGATTAAAAAGTTGAAAAGTTCTGGAGGTGAAGAAAGTAAATGACATTAGGTTATTTAACACATAGGTGTGTTAACAAATTCCTGTCTTCCTCACTCTTACATTTTTGTGTGCATAGATAGTAGATATGAATACCGTCTTCTAACATTTGCAACACTCTAGAGGAAATAGTATGATGTAACAGAAAATCAATTTTAATAGTACAAGAAACAACACCATTAGCCAAAAAGGTAAATTCACAATTTGAAAGGATTATAGATTTTTAGCTCAGAACTGATATACAGGGATTTGTAGTATTCATACTAGGTTGCTGTTCAACATTACACAGTTTAATATAAAATATAACGTTTGTGATATAACCATACATTCCCATGAGTTACCCTTGCATTCTTCATTGCTTCAAGAATACTTAGCACATGCCAGGCGTTGGTGGCGCACGCCTTTAATCCTAGCACTTGGGAGGCAGAGACAGGCGGATTTCTGAGTTCGAGGCCAGCCTGGTCTACAGAGTGAGTTCCAGGACAGCCAGGGCTATATAGAGAAACCCTGTCTTGAAAAACCAAAAAAAAAAAAAAAAAAAAAAAAAAAAAAAAAAAAAAAAAAAAGAGTACTTAGCACAATAATACAAAACTATTAATATCATATATTCAAGCTTTATTACCCCTGATGTAATATATGAAAAAGACAAAGTATGCATATACTAAGAACCAGTATAGCAATATTAATTACAGCACTATTAATGGCAGCCAAATTAAATAATTAACCATTAATTATCAAGATAAAAGTATGTTGACAAAATATGTTATCTTTACAGTATGTGCTTTAAGCTTTAAAATTAGTTTTCAGTATAATGGGTGAAAGTAAAGGCCATTGTATTAGGTGAAATAGAAAAGAGACAGAAAAACACGTATTTTATTATTTTCTTATATGTCTAGTCTAAAAAGATGTGATGACGTGAGACTATTTTAGAAAGAGAAGAAAATCAAAAGGAGGAAAAGCTAAATAGGAGTACATAATAGAGTGATAAGTACTACTGAAGAGTATTTTATGCCTATATTAGAATGTCATATCTAACAACTACTTTGCATGACAATGGCTATACAGATGGCTGTGGGGGTACACACCTTTAGTCCTAGCATGTGGAAAGCAGAGGAAGGCAAATCTCTGTATTACATGCCAGTGTAGTCTACAGAGCAAGTTTGGATAAAAAATTAGACTTTTTCATTATAAAATATATCAGTGTGCTATAAGTAGACCACAATGATATCACCAGGCAACACACTTAGTAGACAGAATATGGAATTTTATCTTATTTTACATAATTTCTGGTGTACACGTTATCCATTAACATATTATTAGAGTGAAATTTCAATATTAAAATCATGAACAGTCAAAATTACTCTGAAGCCAGGTGCAAATCATAAAATTACTTTTAATCAAGTAACCTATCAGATTAAAATGTAGATTAAGAGTTATTTTCAAAATGAATACATTTTGCAAAATCTAAGGAAACTCATGTCTAGATGTAATAGCAAACTCTGTTAAAGTTGTTTATTTGATATTTTTTTTCTGCCAAACTAGGGAAAAAAAATAGTAGTCTAGAATTTCCGTTGTGCAAGTAACACCCATTTCTTTCTGCATTTCATCCAGGAACTGAGTTATAAATGTCTACTGAAAATGTCAGCCAGAATTCTCCACATTAAGAAGAATGTGCCAGAGTGTCCTGTGGGGGGAGGTGAATTTAGTTTTAATGAGCCAATCTCTCTCACTTTCTGGTATGCTTTTACTTCTCTGTTCTGAGTCCTAATGGTTATTACTGGAATGCTCTCCCTTGGCATATTGAACTGAGATGGATTGCTATTTGCTCAAAGGAGAAGTTCTCTGACTGACTCATTATGCAACTCATTGCAATATTCCCCTCATTTTAGCAGAGGCCAGATGAAGATTTCATGTATTGTGCACATTTCTGTTGTATGTGATTCCCATAAATTTGGTTTGTTGTATTATGAGAAAAACAGGCACAGATCTAAAGAAAATATCCATATAGCCGTCCTAAGTAGAAGATATTAATGAAAAAAGTTTTCATTATAGCATTGACATTACGTTAGTCATTTCCAAATCCTATTTTTTTCACAAAATTATCAATGTTATCAATACTATGGAAGAAATCGCTTTTGAAAAACATTAATTGCATTGTTTTTTTTTTCTTTTTTCTTCTTTAAAAAAAAATAACCCTTTCTAACCTAGACCCACTCCTCCTCCATTTCCTTTTAGAAAAAAATAAGCATTCCGAAGTATATCAACTGAACACTGCATAACCAGTTACAATAAAACTAGGTGCAAACTGTCAACTCAAGGCTGGGTAGAGCAACATAGTAGGAGAAAAAGTATCTCAAGAGCAGGCAAAGGTGTTAGGGCCAACACCCACTCCTATGGTCAGGATTCTCACAAGAAGTTGTCATCCAATATATACAAAGCGCTCAAGAAGGTAGATGCCGTAGAACCACATAACCTTATTAAAAAATGGGCTATAGAGCTAAACAAAGAATTTTCAACTGAAGAATACTGAATGGCTGAGAAGCACCTAAAGAAATGCTCAAAATTCTTAGTCAGCAGTAAAATGCAAATCAAAATAATGCTGAAATTCCATCTCATGCCAGTCAGAATGGCTAAGATCAAAAACTCAGGTGTCAGCAGATGCTGGTGAAGTTGTGGAGAAAGAGGAACATTCCTTCATTACTGGTGGGATTGCAAGCTGGTACAACAACTCTGGAAATCAGTTTGAAAGTCAGTTTGGTCGTACTATCTGAGGACCCAGTTATACCACTCCTGAGCATATACCCAGAAGATGCTCCACTATGTTCATAGCAGCCTTATTTATAGTAGCCAGAAGCGGGAAACAACCCAGATCTCTTTCAACAAAGGAATGGATACAGAAAATGTGATACATTTACACAATGGAGTACTACTCAGCTATCATAAACAATGAATTTATGAAATTCTTAGGGAAATAGAATTAAATGGATAGAATTAAAAAATATCATCCTGAGTGAGGAACCCAATCACAAAAGAAAACACATGATATGCACTCTCTGATAAGTGGATATTAGCCCAGAAGCTTGGAATACCCAAAATAAAATCCATAAACCACAAGAAACTCTAGAAGAAGGAAGACCAAAGTATGGATACTTTGATCCTTCTTAGAATTGGGAGCTAAATATCCATGGAAGGAGTTTCAGAGACAAACTGTGGAGCAGAGACTGAAGGAAACACAATACAGAGCCTGCCTCACCTGGGAATCCTTCCCATATACAATCACCAAACCCAGACACTAATGTGGATGTCAGCAAGTGCTGGCTAAGAGGAGTCTGATATAGCTTTCTCCTGAGAGGCTCTGATAGTGCCCAACTAATACAGAAGTGGAGGCTCACAGCTATCCATTGGACTGAGGACATGGTCCCCAATGAAGGAGCTAGAGAAAGGACCCAAGGAGCTGAAGGAGTTTGCAGCCCCTTAGGACGAACAACAATATGAACTAACCAATACCCACAGAGCTCCCAGGGACTAAACCACCAACCAAAGAATACACATGGTGGGACTCATGGCTCCAGCTGTATACGTAGCAGAGGATGGCCTAGTAGGTCATCAATGGGAGGAGAGTCCCTTGGTCCTTTGAAGGCTTTATGTCCCAGTGTAGGGGAATGCCAGGGCCAGGAAGTGGGAGAGGATGGGTTGGAGAGCAGGGGGGTGGTAGAGAGAATAGGTGTTGTTTTTCAGAGGGGAACTGGGAAAGGGGATATCATTTGAAATGTAAATAAAGAAAACATCTACTAAAAAAAAGTCCCCTAAGAGCAACAAACTTTGCAGTATGCAGCCTCAACATATGTGCAAAGGACCTAGCACATGCCCATGCAGGCTCCATGACTACCACTTCATTCTCTGTGTACCCCTATGCGCCTTGCTTAGCTCACTCCTTGGGACACTTTCTCTTGCTATCCTCAAGCCCTCTGGCTTCTATAATCCTTCCTCACCTCTTCTGCAGAGGTCCCAGAGCTCCACCTAAGGTTTTACTGTGGGTATCTGCATCATTAGATTTTGTTTCGTAATGTCCAGTTATGATGGGTTCTATAGGTCTCTGGGCCATCCAGTCCCAAGTTCCTGAGCAACCAGGCACTGTCACCATATGCTCCCTCTCATAGAATAGGTCGCAAAGTTAGACTAGCCATTGGGTGGCTACCCCCACCCCCACATTCTATCTCACCATTACCCCAGGTAATGTTGTAGGTAGAACAAATTTTGGATCAAATTTTTGGTAGCTTGTTTGGAGTTCCAATCCCACCACTAGAATTCCCCTGGTTATAGAAGATGACTAATTCAGGTTTGTATCCCCCTTTACTAGTAGTCTAGGGAGTTCCCACTATACTAGTTTTTTATATCACTACCCAAGTGCTCCCCAATTTCAATCTTCACTCCCCAAACTCTCTCTCCATTCCCCACAATCTGATCCCTCCTATTGCAATCCTTATGCAGTTCCAGTCCACCTGCAAAACATATTCCTTATCTTGAAAGATATTTGCAATTCACTTCAAAGAAATCTATTAGAATCCCAAATTCTGCCTTTTAAGATGCCTTATTATCTAATTGTAATATTATTTATTAATTCCAAAATAACTTTTATGTATACTTTTAGAATTTTATACATGTATACAATTTTAATGATATCCAAATTCCAGCTACTGGAATCCAGCTACTTTCATAGACTCCATGAATATATTGATTGCAAATTAATTTCCTCTACTATTTTAAACCTCCACTCAGTCTTTTAACTGTTTATATATCCATGGATGTTGGTCATTCAGTGAGACATGACAAACCAAACAACATTCATACAATACAAATAAAAATAATGCCCCTTGACCCAGTCATCTTCAATTGCCAGCACTCCTCAGAGAGAGTGGATGCTTCCTCCATGAATACCTTCTGAGCACCTCACAGAATATCCATCAAATGTGACCATATAGTCAACCATAAAGCAAATCTCAACAGGTACAAGAAAACTGAAGTAATCCATGAAGTCTACCATGGATTAAAGCTAGATTTCAACAACAGAAACAATAGAAAGCTTAAAATCTCACAGAAACTGAACAACTCCTTACTTAATGACAACTGTCTTTTTTTTTGAGAAAATTAAAAATATAGACAAAACCCTTATCCAAACTAACTAAAAAACAGAGAAAGAATATCCAAAATAACATAAAAAAAAAAATCATAAGGTGAGCATTAACAACAAACATGCAGGAAATCCAAAGAACCATTAAGTCATACTTTATAAACCTACACTCCACAAAATTGGAAAATCTAAAAGAAATGGATAATTTTCTGGATAGATACCACATATCAAAGTTAAATCAATTTTAGTTAAACACTTTAAATAGACGTATAGCTCCTAAGGAAAAAGAAGCAGGTATTAAAAGTCTCCAGCAAAAATGTTTCCCCCTCCTCCTCCCCAAAAAAAGGCTAGGACCAGATGGTTTTCATACATAATTTTAACAGACTTTCATAAAAGAGCTGATACAAATACTTTTCAAATCATTCTATAAAATAGAAATAGAAATTCTACCAAGGAACTCCGATAGCTGATAAATACCTTCAACACAGTGGCAGAATGCAAGACTAACTCAAAAACAGTGGTAGCCCTTCTACAAATAAACAGTAAGTGGACTGAAATAGGGAAACAATACCCTTGATAATAGCCACAAAGAATATAAAATATTTTGGTGTATGTCAAGAACTTCATGTCTTTGAAGAAAAAAAAATGGAGAAGATATTAAAGGATGGAAATATCCACAACCCATGCTTGTGGGTTGATAGGATTAAGATAGTAAAAATGACCATCTTGAAAGCAATCTATAGATTCAACACTAATCACATCAAATTTCAACACAATTCTTTACATACCTTTAAAGAATAATACTCAACTTTATATCAAAAAATAACTAAAACAATCCTACACAATAGGAGAATTTACAGTGGTATCATCATGCCTGATTTTAAACTATACTACAGAGCAATAGTAATAAAAATCATGCAGTATTGACATAAAAACAGAACAGGTCAATCGAATCAAATCAAAGATCCAGAAATAAACCCATAAATCTATGGATATCTGACTTTTTATAAATAACAGAAATATACCATGGAAAAGAGAAATTATCTTTAACAAATGGAATTGGCCTAACTGGTTGTCATCATGTCAAAAATGCAAACAGGTCCACATCTATCACTCTGTCTAAGTGGATCCAAATTCTCAATACAAATCCAGATACAATGAATGTGATAAAAGAGAAAGTGGGGATTATCCTTGGACACATTGTAATTGTAGAAAACTTTCTGAACAGAGCATCAATAGCATATACACTAAGATTCAGAAATAATAAATGGGACTTTATGAAACTGAAAACTTTCTGTAAGGTAAAGGGCACTGTCAAAAGGACAAAGAGTAGCCTATAAAATGGGAAATGATCTTTACAACCCCAAATCTGATGAATAAAGAAAATATGTAAATCTCAAGTAACAAGACACCAATAAACCAAACAATACTATTAAAATGTGGGGTACTGATCTAAACAGAATTTGCAATAGAGAAACCCCAAATGGCTGGGGAAACAAACGATAGAACTTGCTGACAAGGATGTGAAGCAAGGGAAATACTCATCCATTGCTGGTGGGAGTGAAATTTGTACAACCTCTTTGGAAATCAATCCATAGGTTTTTCAGAAAATTGAGAATCAATCTTCCTCAAGACCCTTCTACTAGTCCTATACCTAAGAGGACATTCCACCATACTACCAGGACACTTGCTCACTTATGTTCATATCAGGTTTATTAGTAATAATCAGAAACTCTAAACAATCTAGATATCCCTCAACCAAAAAAAAAATGTATAAAAAATTGTGGTACATTCTAATTATCCTCAGTAAGGGAACTCAGATAATCAAAGACAAAGATGGGATATACTCACTTACAAATGGATAATAGACACAAGTAAAGGATAACTATGGTGTAATCCACAGAATCAGAGGAAGTGGTAATGACATGGGGTCAAGGGGAGATTTGTGGATGTCAGTGTGAATTGAAATAGAATAGAATGGAATAGCATATCATAGCATAGAAATTAATAGAATATAATACAATAGAAATTAATAGAATAATAAGGAGGTTGAGGTGGGGTAGAGGGGATAGGAGCAGGAGGGTTCAGGTGGAGGAAAGATGAGAGTACTGGGAGAGACATCTGGGAACGAGGAGCATCTCCTGGAAGAGTTAGGAACCTAATGCAACGGAAATTCCCAGGAAACTATGATGGTGCCATAGCTAAGACATCTAGCAATGAGTAGAAGCCTAAACAGACAAGACTTCCAGTAGAAGGAATGGGACATCAACCCACCCAATCACCATAACTTCAATCCTACAATTTGTCTTGCTTACAGGTTGCTCTGGGGTTCAACAAATAACTGAGCTTGGAGACCCATGCCATGTGAAGTTGTACACCTCTCATATTGACTGGAGGGGTAGAACCAAGTGGCTGGATATTCCAGAGATCATGGGTTGAACCAAACCTGAGGATGCTGGGAAAAGCAATGAAATTACTTCTAATGATGTTCAGCTATACTCAGAGATTAATACCTACCCCACTTGTCATCAGAGAAGCTTCACGAAGCAACTGATCAAAAAAAAATGCAGAGACCCATAGCCAAACACTAGAGGAGAAGGATTTTTAGGAACTAGAGGGATTAAGGACACAACAAGATAATCTACAGAAATAAGTAACCTGGCCTATAGGGGCTCATAGAGACTGAACTTCCAACCAGGCCCTCTGTACATATGGTAGAGTTGTATACATTGGTCTCCTTGTGGGACTCCTAACAGTGGGAGCAGGGTGATTTCTCAGTCTTTTGCCAGGTTTCCTGACCCTTCCCTAGTACTGGGTTGCCTCATTCAACCTTAATAGGAGAGAGATGTCTAGTCTTGCTGCAAATGGTTGATATCCAGGGGAGGCCTGGCCTTTTCTGAGAGAAATGGAGGAGGGGTTGAATGTGGGGAGATGAGAGGAGGTAGAGGTAGTTGCTGGGGGGAGAGAGTAAGGGGAAACTGAAGTTTTCTTTACTGAAGGATATACTAAGAATTAATTAATTAATTAAAGAAGTAAACGGATTATAGATAGATAAATAAATAGATGATAGATACATACATACATACATACATGGATAGATACATAGATATATAGATAGATACATAGATAGATACATAAATACATAGATATATACATAGATACATACATAGGTAGATACAGAGAAAGAAAGAGAGAAATTCTTGCCTGGCGTTATCATGTGCAAGTCTTCTGTATGTGAGTACAGCTGCTGTGTGCTCAGGAATACAACAGTCATGCTATTTCCAGAAAACATTACTTCACAATATTCTTCCCAGCCTCAATTTCTTACACTTTTCTGGCATTTCTTTTATCATATCTCCTAAGTCTTTTGAGGCTGAGGTGGAGGCTTAATGTATATTTTGGGAATTTTTGAAAAAATAAAAAAAGATATGAAAAAACAAAAAGTTACTTATCTTCATAAAATAGTTCAATTACATCTTGACACATGAATGCATTCATTGAATAACTGAATTATTTGTTGTACTTTAAAATCAGTGACCAACATATTAGATACTATTATTTTTTAAAAGGTGTATTTTATTGGTTTACCTTCTTCAATCATCTCCCACATTCCCTGGTCTTTGTAGCCCAATCCTCAAATTATTTTCTTTTTTCATGATCCAAGGAAAAAGGTATCCATTTCTTTGTCTTTTTCTTCAATATGTTGTAGGAACACTATGATTTAGTGCCATTTTTGCTGTGACAAAATATGCGAATAGAATTCAGTAAAGGCAGGGATGGTTCTGATGTCTATATCTGGGGAGATGGAATGTTTCATTGAGATGAAGACATATAAACAGACAGAGATGTCATGGCAACAGGGCAGAAATGTTCCAGAAATGTCTCATTGAATCTGTATTTGATGTTCTAGTTTGTTTTTTGTGTGTTCTTTATATATTTTGGATACTAGCTTTCCATCTGATGTAGAGCTACTGAAGACCTTTTCTCAATCTGTAGGTTGCTGTGTTGTCTTACTGTCAGTGTCCTTTCCATCCAGAAGCCTTTTAATTTCATGAGGTCCTGTTTATCCATTGTTGGTCTTGGAGTCTGAGACATTGATATTCTGTTCAGGAAATTTTCTCCTTTGCCAACACATTTGAGGATATTTCCCACTTTCTCTTCTATTAGATTGAGTGTTTTTGGTTTTATGTAGATGTTCTTGATCCATTTGGATTTGAGCTGTATACAAGGAGATGGGTATGGATCAATTTTAACTCTTCTACAAGCAAACTGTCACTTAGACCAGCATCATTTGTTGAAGATGCTTTCTTTTTTCCACTATAGGGTTTTGGCTTCTTGTCAAAGATCAAGTGTCTAAGTGTGTGAGTTTGTTTCTGGGTTTTCAGTTCTATTCCATTGATGGACCTGTCTGTCTATGTACCAGTAATGTTTTTTGCTTTTTTGTTTTGTTTTCTTTTGTTTTTCTTGTTTTGTTTTCTTTTGTTTAGCAAGGCTGCCCTTTGAGAGGCTCTACTAACAGCTGACTGAGACAAATGAAGTTACAGTTCACCATTGGACTGAGGTTAGGGATCCTTATGGAAGAGTTAGGTGAAAACTTGAAGGAGATGACAATTCTATTGGAATACCAAGTGTCAACTAACCTGAACTGCTGCAAACTCCCAGAGACTAAGTCACCAACCAAAGAGCATACAGGAGCTGGTCTGAGGCTGCTAGCCTCAGTGGAAGAGTATGCACCTAATCCTTTAGAGACTTGATACCCCAGCCAAGGGGGTATTCACCCTTTCAGAGATAAAGTGGAAGGGGTATGGGGTGTATAACTCTGGGAAGGGGGACAGTGGGCAACATTTGGGATTTAAATGAAATATTTAAATAAAAATTATTTCTGGAACAAAATATGTTTTTATTAACAGAATTATTAAATATTAATGTTTCAATACTAAAATACAACTGAGGGTTTGAAAAATATTAAAAACTGTTATCATAATGAATTAAAAATAGTGTCTGCATACATTTATTTTATAATGCATAAATAAAGTAATTCTCATATATTTGTTTTCAGAAGTTTTTAAACCCTTGTCATATTGATATTATGTTTCAAGGCATGTCCAATTAGTGAAGTATTCACAAATAGTTCTCACAAAATAGTTATTTCACAAATAAATTAAATTTATTGAGCTAACACAAATCTCACCATACATTTTAATCTGCTGTAAAAGCATAGTTGCCTCTAGTCAACAACAAAGATGTGAAGAATGAAAATTAGATCTATGAATGGCTTAGATATCACAAAGTTATAGTTCCCAATATTTCATAGTGAATGAACCTACAATAACCCTGACGAAATCTCTTACCAGTGAGTACTAGGATTTTAATTTATGGATTTTATAGCATCTATTAAGGATTCACAGGAACATTTTTTAAAAAATCATTTCCCCATAATTAGCTGTGTTCCAGCTGTGTAGTGTTATCAGGTGATTTCTACACTACTGAAATATTGCTTATTGCTTCAATCCACACAAGATTGAAGCCACAGTTGTTTTTTCTCCCTTCCTCAAGTGTGATTATAAAACATGCATGCTGTTATTTGCTTCGAAGCTTTGTACATTCCCAGAAGGAAACACCCATTTTTAAGCTTTATTGATAAACAGTTTAGTACATTCTATGTATATTACAAGCTGTGAATAAGAAATAAAACATAAATAAATAAAGAAGCAAATCAATAAATGAACTACATGAAGGGGAGGAGGCAAAAGAAGGAGGAAGAGAAGAAGAAAGGAATGAAGGAATAGAAAGGGAGATAGTAAAAAGGGTATTTTGTAATGCAGTGTTCTACAAGTATATGATCACACAGATAAATAATTACATTAGGATGTTTACAACATTTTTCAGTCTTTTAATTTAAAAAATACATTCTTCTAAAACACTGATAATATTAAAACACAAGGATATTATCATCTGGATCCCAGTGGTAACCAAATGGATCAATACACATGAGGCCCTAACCCTATTCTCTCTGAAGGTACACCTTTATTGATAGATATTTAGTTGGAGCTATTATATTAAAATATGCATGGGGATATGGATGACATCATGTTGTGCTTCTGCTGTAGAAAGCTGTCATTACTTCTTGCATATAAATACAAGTTAGAGTAATACAGAAGGGAAAATTGATTTTATACAGTATAAATCTTTCTAATAAGTATGAACAATCCTAATGGGAAGATATTGATTTACAAAGACTATATTTTACCTGGGTAGGTACAAAATTGTAATTAATCCTATTAAAATTCTGTGATCTGTGTATAAAGGGGATCTCTGAAAACACAGAAGAAGGAGAATACTATGTCAGCCGACGTGTTAGAGTTACTATTGCTATGACAATGCTTGGCCAAGAATCATTTTCTCAGCTGAGTGTCCCTCCTTTCAGGTAACTCCAGCCAGTTTCTAATTGGCATAGAAAAAACTAGCATATAAACCTCTTTAGTTAGTGTTTGACTTCTGAGATAATTTTTCTGTAGTAATAGATTTGGTTATATAGACTTCTACAAAGATAAACAGAGAACCATTATAAAGAGAAGTCAACAATTCCAAATCAGATTCCATTGTTATATAACTAAATATATTAATAAGAAAAAAATGGCCACTGAATGAAACTGAGTACAAGACTCATAGTAAGAAGTACTGAGCAGAGTAAAAGTAATTTGTACAAAGGGTTTTACTTCTGCAAGATAGTATTTCAGGCTAATAGTTCCTATTTCGCCCATGTGCATATACCAGAAAGACCTCATATCTTTTTATATAAATATCAACACTCATATTTGCCACTTACTGCTACTCTATCCAATAGTTTTCTGACATTGTTTTCCATTATTGTTATTATTATTATTATTATTATTATTATTATTATTATTATTATCTCCATCACACAGAAATGTATCTATTCTACCTTATGCAGTATTCCATTAACTATTTTGTTTACTATATCGTCCATAGATATTTACTATACAACTGCAACAATATTTCACAAATATACAATACAACAACATTAAAACAAGATTAACATGTAATATACATAATTAGCTGACTCTTATTATACACACTACTTTTTTTTTTAAAATAATTTTTCATATAATATATTATTAGTTTCCCCTCCCTCAACCCCTTCCAGATTCTACCTAACTCTCTTACAATCCAATCCATACCCTTTCTTTCTCTTAGAAAACAAAAAGGCATCTAAAAAATAACAAACTAACATAACATTTTTAAAAAGAAGCAAATTGAAATAGGACAAATCAAATGAAAAGAAGGGAAAAGATGTAAAAAAAAAAAAAGGCACAAGAAATGCACAGATGCAGAGACACACAGGTTTTCACAGAAAGAAACTCATAAGTCACAGAACAAGAAACCCTAACAGACACTCCAACGACCTATAAGGTTTGTTGCTCTTCCTACTGCTGTTGTCATTGTTGTTATTAAAGACCAGATAAAGCATCATGAGACCACCTCAAAAATTCCATTGGGCTCATTTTATGTTGGCTGTTTACTGACCTTCTCCTGGGAATGGGGCTTGCCCTTAAAAGCATGGTTTGTATCCCCACTGAGACTTCACTGGAGAAAACTAATATCCTATCCACAAGGGTTTTTCTATTGGAGAGTTTCTGGGTTAGGGATTAGGGATGGGGGCTTATGTCTACCCCCTCTCTCAGAGCTGGACCCTATTAATCCCAGACCTGTGAAGACACTGTGGATGCTGCTATACTCTCTTAAATCTACCTGTTCATTGGGCCTGTTGTTTTTAAAATGTTTAAATTTAATTTTAATTTGTGTATTCTTTTATGTGTGTGGTCTATATACACATGTGAGATGCACCTGCTGTGGATGTTATTGCATTCACAGGCCAGGGAAGGATTCCAGATGTCCTGCTTTATTGCTTTCCTACTTCTGTGAAACAGGATTTCTCGTTGGCCCCACGCTAAGCTGATCACCAGCCTCACCAGCCTTTATCCATCCCGTGACCCTCTTATTTAAACCCCACCACACACTGAGGTTGTGGCAAACACTGGATGTTTGCGGGGCTCATGTTTGTTCAGCACTCCATCTTACTGCCTGATTACTCTCCCTGGCTCCTATTTGTAAGCTTTTGATTAAAATCATGTCTTTACTAGGTATCTCATTGTGAGGAAATAAAATGGAGTTTAACTAATTAAACTAGTATAAATAATTAGATTCTGAATTGCAGAGGAAGTTCAATAGCACAAACTTGACCTTTAATCTGCTTCCCCTCCATCTGTGCTGGTGTTTGGTGATTCAGGCCCCCATTTTCATCGACATGAACAAATTACCGGATAAAGGTGCCCTTAAAGTTTTATGGTACTGCAACAAAGCAACCTATTTTAAAATGAAGCTATTCTGAATGACAGCAAGAACATACTAATTAATCGCTCTCGGTAGTCGAAGGTAAAACTGCATAATAAGTTATCCAGTGATTTCTCAAAGAAACATTACAGCTTTTCAAAAGAACTATGTAAATATTGTGAACTCTCCCTGGCTCTCTTTCCCAACAACTGAGGGATTTTGGGGAACAAACCGTGCAGAGAACTGTAAATTCTTCTCCACATAAGGGATGCTTATCTGCATGTAAGTAGGTGTTTCGGACCCAAAGCCTAATACAAATATATTTTCTTTTATGCATTACCAAAAGGAATAATAAACACTATAGGTCTGTGCATTAATAAGTCACCTGATAAAAAAGAAATTCAGTGTAATGTGAATTGTTTATACTCTGACTAATTATAAGCAAAGACAATGGGCTTTGGTATGAAGTAGGAAGACTTTGAAATTTAACATATCACAAAAGGGAAAATATATTCCTATGTATAATAAGTGAATTACTTGATGTAAGCACATCTTCATATATCTTTTTCTTATAGAATTTCCTTGTGTTATTTTTGTCTGAAACCATAAATGAATACAAAGACCATATGGTCTCCAGAGACACCTCCCAACAGGAAAGAAGCTGAGAACATTAACAAAGCAGCTGTGGTGTTTTAATTGGTACAATTTCCTTAACTCCTAATGCCCTTATTTGTTTAATTTTCTTGTAATACATATATGTGAGTATAATGTATTATATTACTATTTGTGGGGTTACTTGTAAAACAAATTCTATCATTTTGTTGAAGCTAACCTGAAACCCTTGGCCCTTCTGCCTCAGCCTTCCACTTCCATGATCCTGGGTTTGGGTCACCTTAGACTATTTGCTTGGTTTTTGACTGTTTGTTTGTTTGTTTGAGTGATTTTTATTTTATGTTTCTCATTTACTAATCAGTGAGTTTATGATCTTAAATAAATTGTTCTCTATATTTAAATTTTTTTAAATAATATTTTCATAGATATTCAGAAACTAAAAGCATTTACATTTTCAAATTTCAAAGCACATTAAAAATACAGTCATTGATTTATTTAATCTTATTCTTCACAGTCAAGTATATCATCTTCAAAGTATAATCTGTACATTAAAGAACATTTGCATATTATTTTATATTGAAAATAGATTATTCTCTCATATAGTCCATCCCATCCACAGTTTCCTCTCCCTTCACTTTTCCCATTTCCCCTCACCTTCCTTTTCCTCCAGATCTGCTTCCCCTCTGTTTCTTTTCAGAAAAGGGAGGACTACCCAGAGATAACAAACAAAAACAACAGAACAACATACTACAAAACAGGTCAAAAGCCTCTTACAGAGCATGGACAAAGTAATCAAATGGGAGGAAAAAAGTACCAGGAGAATGGAAAGTATCAGGAATACACCTGCTCTCATTGTTAGGAATTCACAAAAGCATGAAGCTAACAACCATAACATATGCACAGAGAATCTGGAACAGTCTCATGTATGTCCCATGCTGGCCACTTCAGTCACTGTGAGACCAATAAAAAACTAGGAACTGTAAATATATATTTATATATTTATATTTAAATATATAAATATATATTTACAATAATGTAAATAATATAGATAATGTAAATAATGTAAAATACAAACAATTTAAAAACAAACAAACAAAAATAACAAGTTTCATACCATGTATGCATACTCTTAGAATCTGAAAAGCTGAGAAATTTAATTATATATGTATAACTACATATATATACATAGTACTAGTATATACTTTCATAAGTTTTGCCAGATGGATCAATAATGAAAGAATTTATATAACTACTATCAACACAGGCAGGTAAAAATAACAGGACACAATATTCTCATTTCTACAAATGTCTAGAAATATCAGAGTTATTTAAGGCATATTTTGTAGGTGGTCAGAATGTTTGACGATTTGCAAATTCTGAAGTTGAGATTTACCAAAAACTATGTCCATGACAGTACAAGAAACATTTAATCTGAGATGTGTTTGGTAGATATTTCAGTGACTTGAGTTACAAGCTTACCTGTTGTCCACAGTGGAAAGTATACACTACCATTTCATGAGAAACATTTCAGAAAGTAGGCAATATTAAAATCTAATAAATGAACCTTCAAATATGTGTAATTACTCATGAAGGAGCCTGGCACTTGGTAAAGTATTCAGTAAGTCAAGTGTAAAAAAACATTAGTTTCAAAAAGAAAACTTCCAATTAAAATAGCTGGGGCACTAAAAGTCTAACTTGAAAAATACTTCATCTGTATTCTCACAGTTATTTGATCATATATCTAAAAATGTAAGACACCTAAAATATTAATTTCTCAAATGTTGTTTGAAGAATGCTTAATATTTGATGCCACTGGTATTTTCAGACTAGCAGAGGAAAAGTAGTTCAGGATATTATGAGGAAGAATGCTTCATATTTTAATTTTCTTTTCTAAAATTCTAAGCCTTTTGACTTATTCTTCGCCATTTAGTGGGGAGGGGTGTCTCATGAATCTGTGAAGTCTAATTCAAGAGTATAATTCAAGTGAAATTCCAGAGTATAAACATCCATATTAATTAAAATTCAGTCACAACAGACTGGCTTAATTGGGACCAAAACGCTCTTCAGAGAATTTAAGTACATTATTTCAAGTCTGAGCACTTGAAGGACTTCTTTGTTTTGCCAAGATTCAGTTATTAACATTTCTCTTGTCCTTTCCTGATTTCTTCTCAATAAATCTCCCTTTCTAGGCAGTTTCATAAATGAGTAACTGGAATTTCACTTCTACTTCTCCAAAGAACTTAGTCATGATGAGTAAAATTGCTATGATTTATGTCCTGTCATGTAGACTATGAACAGAAAAAGAAAAAAAGAAAAAACGAACACTGTGTCAGAATCATGAGCAGCAGGGGCAGCTCACGCTTACAGGAAGATGCAGGCAAAAAGGCTTCTAATAGCTTTACTCTGTCAGCACAACCTTCTCATTTAAATATTTTACAATAATCAATGTTAGCTCCATTGGCAAGCACATCTTTACATGTAATTAGCATTATAAAAAATTGGAAATCAAATTAAATATTTAAAATATTTGTAAATTTCTCATTTTATTTCAAATTAAGACTAAGACTATCTGATCACTGGAAATAATGATGGGTATTACGTCACAGTGTTTTTGAACTGCTAGACACTAATAAACATATGACAAAATACCACCTATTGAAATGAGGTAGAAACTTTTCTTGAGTCATGTAAGAGTTTGATGTGGCTTCCAAGGCCATGGAAGCTTCTCCTCATGAAGTGCATCAGATGATGCAGTCCTTTAAAACAGCTGGCTCACAGGTCATGTGGACTTTTAATTATTCAACAACAGTCCGAATGTTGCAGTTCAAATGAGCCTTTTGTTCAGCAAAAAGCTATTGAGAGTTTAAGTCAAAGACTCAGAAATGACTCCTCTAAAGAGAACACTATCAGAAACTAGGAAAAGTTTCAGTAGAGAGAATAATAATCTTGCTTTCACAATGAAAAGGTTTTGCTGGCAAGGAGCTAATTTCAAAAGGGGAAAAATACTACTTTGTTCTCGCAATATGAAAGTTTTGGCCTGGTTACAGAAACAAGCTTTTCATAAACACAGGTAGTTCAGAGAGGGAAATTCTTAAGCTTAGACTTGAAATAGCAACACGTCTTCCATTTTCCTCTAACTAGAAAGCTGTCAAATGACTGTCTTTTCAGTGTAAGGAGGATGGGAAACATAAAATAGCTGTTCTGAGGATGAGGAAAGTATATCAATCAGGAGGAACTATGCAGTACATGTCGTAGTTAGGTGTGAGGAATGAAAAGCTGTACTTATTTAATACTTTTTGAAAAATTTAAGACACTGAGCCCATGTACCATGAAATATAGTTTAAAGATCATGCATAGTATAAATATTGAAAAACCCTACATGACAATAAAGAAATTTCACCGAAAAACACCTGAAACATAATGCCACAGAAAGGGATTCTCTGTACTCAGATGTGATATTGATTTAATACTATGGGAAAAGCCAAGTGCTTCTATAGATTTAAACATAACTAACTCATACTTACCGATGTGCTGGTATCTGATACTTCAATTTTCTTTCTGAAATAAATTTAAATATGTTATATTCACAAAGTACATGCTCTAGATTCCAACATTCAAAAATACAATCATGTTCATTGGCTTACTAATTTTACAGTTTATTAATTCTGTGACTCTGGATTAAGTTTCTTAATCCTTTTCAGAGTTAATCTCACCCTTAAAAGGGCAATCTGTGTACATTGAAGATTTTGAGGATTACCTGAGATAACACATGATAATCCTCTGACACACATAATAGCAATCTAAATAGCAGCTAATATTTTCAGGAATAGCGATGTCTGCAATTATCATCTGTCTGCTGCACTTAGTTCCTGGTTCCTCAAGTTCTTAAAAATTTCCATCATTATTTCTCTTCTTACACTCAAGTAGAGGCAGAGCTTCCAATTCACTCAAGAAAAAAAAAAGATTTGATCTTTTAAGAAAACCTAGAATTTATCAGCTTTTTCACTATTGTGTCAGTACTAGACCTTCTGTGCTTCTCATGAGTAACATTGAAAGAGAGTGATACTGTAGATGACTGTCAATGTCCTCACTGCGCTATCATCACAGGTGTATTTCTAAGATGCTTGATTGAAGGAGTCTTCAATAGAAACCTAGAATTTAAGCAAATTCCTAACCTGTTACTGTCAAGACACTTTGCAGATTCATCTTCTCATTTTTTTCCCACTTTTTATCCTGCACCGTATATTACCCAAATTCTACACCAGCTTCATTCCGATAAAAATCTCCTTTCACCTTCAGACTGTGGGTGTGGATCTGACCTACTGAGGCATTTGCTTCCCGGGTGTTTCCTTATTTCTCAACTTGGTCATTGTAGTAGTTAGACAAAATTTCCCATTAAAACTTAGCTAAAATATTAATATAACAACTAACCTTTAAAAGGTGCAAAGGTGAGTCAGCCAAACATGAGCCACAAATTAAGGGTATCCTTAAAGTGAGGGGTACAAATGGACTCATCAATTCTAAATGCTGCCTTCAGTTTTACAAAGAAGTCAGAATGTTGGTAGCAATTCATGATCTCCAGTCAACTCATATCTTTCTTTGTTATTATTGTTGTACCTATATGAGAAGATGTACTATAATTAGCTTTGGATTTTTCAAAGCAGTATAAAAAATAAATTATCCTGAGATCATTCATCAACAAGTCAAAACAATCTCACCAACCTTGTTTCTTCTCTTGAGTTGTGGGATAGTGTGTCATCACTCCCAGAAGTACTTATATGACAACTTTACTTAAATCCTGAATTCTTTAATTTCATTATATAACATATCTCATTGGTGCTAAGCTTGTGAAAATTGAAGTATCTCCATTGAACAGGCTATATTTTTATCCATTCTTTGATGTATTTCAGTTATCACACTACTAAGAATGAAGACCAAATGTGAATTCATGTGCATGTACTCTATTTCTCTACCTCTGTGTCTTTCTCTGTCTAGATGCCCCTGTCTCTGTGCTTGTCTCTCTCTTCTTCCCTCCCCACCTTCCTGCCCTTCCTTTCCTCCCTGCCCTCCTCTCTCTCTCTCTCTCTCTCTCTCTCTCTCTCTCTCTCTCTCTCTCTCACACACACAAACACACACGCACGCACGCACACACACATACATACACCCCCACCACTACAACCACCAAAACCAACAACAGCTCCACAAAATTGAGAAAAAAATAAAATTCTTATTATATTTTTATCCTCTTGATATAGAAATCACAGAACTAAAAGGAAGAATGATTTCATTCAATAATGATTAGATTTTCAATAAAACTCAGAAAGGTTATGGTAAGTTCAGCACCACTCTTCAGAATGTGAATGAAAGACATCATTTGAAACATTATGTTTATGAAATAATCATGCCAATATTCTATTTGTATGCTCCAAACGTTTAAGCATGGCCTATTCCATTGGAAATCTCCAATTAATATATTTATTTAAGGTTAGTTTTTCAATTCATTTCCTTTTAGCCATCATTAGAGTGATGGATTTTTAGAGCATTAGGCTAAAACAAATCAAAATTCAAGATTTATCTTCATTGGTCCTGACTATATACACAGCATATCAAGTTATGGTGTCATTTTTATAGCAGCCAGGCCTTTCCTTCCTCTGTATCATTACCTTCTATTTTTTTTCTCCCTTGGTGTCCTCCACCTCACCCCTTGTTCACATACTAATTTTCTGACCTATTATTCTACTGTTTGGAGAAATGATATAAATTTTTCAGATAAATATTTGAATCCAGAAACATTTTGCATGAGGTAACCCAGATGCAGAAAAGTAGGTGCTGCATAATTTCTCTTATTTATGGGTGTTAGATTTGAATTTTTAATCACATGGATATTGTGCCATTGATAATAAGTACAATTATTATTCCCTCCTGGTTCACATGGTAGTAGCTAGAACATTAGGAGAAGTGAAGGAGAGAATGAGGATCCAAATAAGGAAGGAAGAGCCGCAAATACCTGCATTTGGCCATTGTTCCTCCATGAGAGAGGCTCAACTCGAAGTTATGCCTTATTTTGTATACTTTGATGTTTTGATGTTGCTGCTGCCATGTAACCATTGTGTCTGAATCGGACTTCACTTATACTCAGGCTGATCCAGAACCTGCAATCTGTTTGCTCCAGCCTCCTGTTGTAGGATCAACCAATACTACAAATGAATTCATGTGCTATTTCTACATGGAAATAATGACTTTTCTTGTTCATAGTATTTTAGTATGTGCTCACTACATTGTCTTACATAATATACAACTCATACACAATCACCTTTTCATCTTACTAGGTTATAGATTTTCATGCTCCATTATATATATATATATATATATATATA
>NW_022196915.1:92162872-92190221 GCF_008632895.1 Mastomys coucha | reverse complement strand
ATATATATATATATATATGTATATGTGTACGTGTGTGTGTGTGTGTGTTTATATACCAACATCATATATTTGGATGAGGTAAGAAACTGAGTGATTTCTTTTATGCACTTAAGTGTTTCCCTTATGATGCTCAAGTAATGTACTGTTCATTAAAAATATGTGAGGAGGTCAGCTTGACTTTTGCCTATGATCCAGTGATGTGTTCAATTCCATAAGTTTGTGACCTTCAATAAGGTTGCCATTTCTCTTTTGTTGTCAGTGTATCCCTTCCAGATCTTTCTTCCAGATGTATTTTTATAACATGGCTTCTTCCTTTATTTGCCCCTTCCTTCCTTCCTTCCTTCCTTCCTTCCTTCCTGTCTTTCTTTCTCTTTACTAAATCTGATACTTTCTCTACATTACTTGCTTAGAAATACATACTCATGATTTTTTTTACAAACATCTACTTTAATATGTATTTCTCCTGATGTCATGTTTTCTAAATGTACTCCACATATGTATCTGCTATTTTGTAGTGTTCATTTTACCAGAAAGATATGAATTTAATAACATCAAATACTATCACAATCTTTTTATTAATCTTTATTAATACTACTGAGAGATGAGTGAGTTACTTGAAATATGAAGTTATCAATACTCACATGTACAGCAAGATCTATCAATCCAATTAATGAAAAACATTTTAGAGTCAAAGACATTAAAATATAATTTCTGGCCAACTGTTTTTATGAACTATACATATAATTCAATATGTATGTCTGTATATATATAATTTATTATTTTCATATATAAAACAAATTATCTAATTAAATCAAGGGAGCATAAGAAGAATAAATCTCTTCCTGAGAATTAAGGCAGTATGTTAAATCATCATGGGAACTCATGGCCGTAAGGGTTCCTGCTGAACTTTATTAAGAAACTGTATATTTATAAAATGATCAAAAATTTCATTGTAATAATACATATATTTTTCAATATCAAAGGAATAAACATTTGTCTCTTAAAAGTATTAGGTATGAACATAGTAGAACATGTGTCTTTATTACATGTTGGAGCATCTTTTGGGTATATGCCCGGGAGTGGTACAG
Organism: Mastomys coucha; assembly: GCF_008632895.1. NCBI lineage: Eukaryota > Metazoa > Chordata > Mammalia > Rodentia > Muridae > Mastomys > Mastomys coucha. Next base: position 92,189,133 of record NW_022196915.1, on the reverse strand, counting down.
CTGGGTTCTCAGGTAGTAGTACTATGTCCAATTTTCTGAGGAACTGCCAAACTGATTTCCAGAGTGGTTGTACCCAGCTTGCAGTGGAGGAGTGTTCCTCTTTCTACACATCCTCTCCAGCATCTAATGTCACCTGAGTTTTTTATTTTAGCCATTCTAACTGTGTTGAGGTGGAATCTCAGGGTTGATTTGATTTGCATTTCCCTGTAGACTAAGGTTCTTGAACATTTCTCTAGGTGCTTCTAGGCCATTTGATATTACACAGCTGAAAATTCTTTGTTTAGTTCTGTAGCCCATATTTTAATAGGGTTATTTGATTCTCAGGAGTCTAACTTCTTGAGCTCTTTGTATATATTAGATATTAGCCCTCTATCAGATATAAGATTGGTAAAGGTCTTTTCCCAATCTGTTGGTTGCCGTTTTGTCCTATTGACAGTGTCCTTTGTCTTACAGAAGCTTTGCAGTTTTATGAGGTCCCATTTGTTGATTCTTGATCTTAGAGCATAAGCCATTGGTATAATAGCCAGAAGCTGGAAAGAACATAGGTGCCCTTTAAGAGAGGAATGGATACAGAAAATATGGTACATTTACACAATGGAGTACTACTTAGCTATTAAAAATAATGAATTCATGAAATTCTTAGGAAAATGGATGGAGCTAGAAAATATCATCCTGAGTGAGGTAACCCAACCACAAAATAACACAGATGGTATGTATGCACTCACTGATAAGTGGATATTAGCCCAAAAGCTCCAAATATCCAAGATACAATTCACACACCACATGAAACTAAAGAAGAAGGAAGACCAAAGTGTGAGTGCTTCAGTCATTCTTAGTAAGGGAAACAAAATACTCACAGGAGCAAATATAGAGATAAAGGGTAGAGCAGGAACTGAAGGAAAGGCCATCCAGAGACTGTCCCACCTGGGGGTTCATCCCATATGCAATTACCAAACTCAGACGCTATTGTGGATGCTAAAAAGTGCATGTTGAAGGGAGCCTGATATGGCTGTCTCCTGAGAAGCCCTACCAGAACCAGAGACAGATGTTCACAGCCAACCATTGGACTGAGTGCAGGGGTCCCCAATAGAGGAGTTAGAGAAAGAACTGAGGAGTTGAAAGAGTTTGAAACCCAATAGGAACAACAACAATAACAACCAAGCAGACCTCACAGAACTCCCAGGGACTAAGCCATCATCAAGGAGTACATACACATGGCTCCATCTGCATATGTAGCAGAGGATGGTCTTGTCATGCATCAAAGGGAGCAAAGGTCCTGGGTTCTATGAAGGCTTGTTAGATGCCCCAAAGTAGGGGAAATAAGGTCATGGTGGTGGGAATGGGTGGGTGGGTAGAGGAACACCCTCAGAGAAGCAGGGGGAGGGAGGATGAGATGGAGGGTTTCCAGAAGTGGGGAAACCTGGAAAGGGGATAACATTTGAAATGTAAATAAAGAAAATATCCAATGAAAATATCATCAAAAAATAGTATTAGGTAATTGACTGAAGAGATTGCTTAGTGGTTAGTAACACTGGCTCCTGGTCTAGAGGATAGAGGTTCATTTCTAAGCCTTCATTTTGCAGCTTGCAACTTTCTGTCACACCAGTCCCAGGAGATCTAAGTTTTTTCTGGCCTCTATGGATAGTCTCTGTGCACATGATATACAGCCCGACCTATCTAATCAGACTGGATCAAAATTTCCAGACTCTCTCATCCTGTGGCTGAAATTTCTTACCCAGTTAAACACAATAAAACTTTGGGGGAATGTTTGCACATGACAACTCACATAACAAAGCTTCAGAGATGGTTACACATAAAATTTCTGGCAAAATAGACTGGTAAAGCAAGGAACCTGAGACAATTGTTATAAGAATAAGTTTTCTTACCTGAGAAACAGTACTCAGTGATAGATCCCTGAAAAAGGATTTGAAATAAGCATAAGGACGAATTCTATTGAGAAAAGATGCGAAGTACATGAGCCTCTTTTATATGGAGGAGTTCAATTCACTGGGAGATGAAGCTCAGGATTAGGGATATTCTGGGGGAGCTCAGGATTAGGGACATTCTGGGGGACATTCAGGGAAAGGTTGATCCTAATTGGATAGCAAAGGGTGACCAGCTTGTTTGATCACTTTCCACCCAGCATTCCAGGTGTCCAGTTGTCATTTTTCCTTCCTTTGAAGAAACTAGAGCTGGGTGTTTAACAAGCTTGGTTCCTCCAATGCTTTCTTTCAGCTGTCCCTCCTAGAGGAAGCTGCTAAACATAACCATTGTCTAGATATAACTATATTTTTCACTCATACTTCAGAGCCTTTAGGGAAAACAACTTTATGGTCTGCTATATAGGAGATTCCTACCGAAAGACTCATCAAGATCTATTCACATAACAACACTGCCAACACCTGTGTCAAAGTAAGCAAAAAAGGAACCTATAAAAATAATCATTGAAGTTCTTCTCTACTATATTCACTTAATGTAAGATATTTAATTTACCAAGTTGCAACTGTGTTTCACGTTTCATAAAAGGAGAATGCAGGTAATCTTTGTAATAGTTATTTGCACGTTTTCACCTTCTTTTACCAGATTTCATTTAGCAACAGCATGGAATCAGATGACACAATGGTGAGCCTGTATTGGTTTAAATGGTGATGAGCATATGACTAAGTTGTAAAAAGAAAAAGAACTTTTCAACCTAGCAAAGACAGAAAAAAATCAAAGATGAAATTATAATGCACAGTAATAAAATTGGGCAGCTGGCCAATACTTCTGTCAATTGAATGACTTCTGCATCAACGATCCATTTGTTCACTGAAAAAATGCAATTTAAAAATGTTATCTAAGCAATGAGAAAGATTCAACAAAAGGAATGAAATCAGTTTTCTAAAATTATATTCATTAAAATTTCAGTCCCAAGAAATGTCATTTGAAGTGATCAACACAAAACAAAACAATTATGTCGGCAGTCCCATCTACAAAGTAATAAAATCGGACTCTCTCACTCATTGTCACAGAGAAATAGCAATTTAAGCAACTGTTCAGGAAGCAAACTGTAATCAGAACTGGTACCATCAGGGAGAAGTATAGAGCATCTGGACAAGGTCATAGGAAACCCAGCTTCACATTCCCTTCCTAACACTACTCCAAGTACAAACAGCGGAGAACAGAGGTAGATGTCTCCTCTCTGTAGAAGGAAGAGTAAAGAAACCCAGCCTCACCATTGGCAGCAGTAGCAGTCTCTCCTCAATGAGCCATGGCACAAGATGGACTCCATGGACCAGTTTCAGAGACAGGTGTCAGCCTTGACCTATCCAGTCTTGCTGTTAGTTTCAGCTTTGAAATTTAGTTACTTTAAGATAACGTGAACAGTCACTTCATGCAGTATAAAAAATCCTTTGAAATTTTTTATTTTGTTATACTGAGTTAATACTATACAGCCACATCTTCTCCCACAATAGAGTAGCAACCCAGATAGTCAGAAATTGTGAGGTTGAACACTAAAGAGCCATGTAAGCTGTCTGGTCAGGCTACAATGTTCCAAGGTTAGGCATAAACCATTGTCTTCTTACTGAGAACATTTTCTATTTATATTTTCTATTTCCATAACTCTACTACTATAATATATGCATATGTAAATATATGTTATACAGATTTGCATAAAATCATTTAGGTTTTATGAAAATCTTGAATCTTACAACAAAATGATAGCTCTAAGATGACATTTCTATAGGGATAGTGGATTCCTGTAAGGAATTTAAAAACTGATAACCTTATAGGGGCACTTCTTAGCATATTCTTTATTTATAAACATAATTTTGAATAAGAAACTTTTGGCAGCAACTGGACGACATTTAGTTCAAGGTCATCCTCCTGTAAATGCTATGTGCATTGTTTGAGGTTCAATTATAAAGATATAACATGATTTTTTGTTGTTTGTTTGTTTGTTTTTAACGTATTTTGATGTAAAGAAACCGATACTGAGAAAGAAGACTTATTCTCATTCACACTTGAGCATGAAGCCACATCTGTGCCATGAAGCCACATCTGCACCATGAAGCCACATAGGCACCATGAAGCCACATAGGCGCCATGCTACCGTAATTGTAAGATTATACTGGGGTAACTGACTGGGTTTCTATTGAATTGGAAATGTAGTGAATTGAAGGAAGTGCACATCTAGAATTATAAATTGTCAAAGGCCTATAATTGAGAGGTCATGGGTCTAAGAAGGAAGCATACTACAGTGATTCCCTCAATGAACATGTTTTGAAACTTCTTTCTGATTTTTTTTTATATCTGTCACCTCATTCTTTGTATTTTCTGAGATTATTCACTTCATTCTCTGGCTTTCCTTTCTCTAATTGCTTATTTTTCCTCACTGATTTCAGAAGACATTTTTCCTTCAAATTTGAAAAAAAAAATACAAAAAAATAAGCCTCACAATCCAGAAAGAAGCACAAGTTATTGGAGAATCTAGTGGCTTAAATTTAGGAGAACAAAGAATACAAATAAAATCTTGATCAGTGAATTGCTTAGTTTTCATTACCATGCTTCATCCTCTACACACCCCTTGTCTTTCCTTTTCCTTATCATAGACATTCATTCTGCTCGCCTTCTAAGTCAAAACATTTCTAAGCATTTGACTATGAATCCTTGATGATGAGCCAGCATTCAGTGCTTTATGATGCAGTATGAAAGTTTGGATGAAGCAAGTCTCCCTGATGCCTGAAATTAGGAGATAACACATGTGTTGAATATTTGGCCTTCTGGCATATAGGAGCAGTAGATACAGACTAAATGAATGAAAATAAAAACAAACCTTCCTCAGTGGGTTTTGTAAAGTATTGGTTTCCCTACTTTTGATAATTATAACCAATACAAGGGAATTTTTATGTGTTAACAACTGTGTTCTTTTTCTGTCTCCACTGAGAAGGAGGGAAGATAGACACTTTGTGAATGCTCTCATAGGCAAACTGTGCGCTCAGCCGGAGATGGTGTATGATCAAAACTGGCTCTAGTATTGTGCTGTTTACTTATGGCCGATTATTGTGCACCTCACTAAAATCGTATAGATGCAGTTGTTCAATATCTGTATAAAAGAGGCAGTTTGCTTCAGAGTAAAGCTAATTACCCAATAATAATTTCTCAATCACTAAGATACTAAAAGTAAGCTTCTTGGAAATTATTTGTAATCAAGAAATCAACTGCAGCACCAGAAGGCTGAAATCATAATGTTAATATTATTGTGAAATCAAAACTTTAATGCCCAACCTAATAAAATAATGTTTTTAATGTGAATAACTTCTTCCAGGGCCTTATATGGTAATGTAATATTTGTAGTAATTTTTAAAAGTTTAATATATGATACTACCCTGAAAATACTTAATTGTTATATTTAATATTTAGTTGCCCTTCAAAAAGTAACTTATACAAGTCTGTATGTCAGATAACAGCAGTACAAAGACTTTTGAAATACAAGTCAAATTAGAAAGTCTTTTGTATATGTGTGGTTCATCTAAAAATTCTTAAGTATTTCATAAGCTACTGGAAGTATTCTTGGTATGCCCAAGATCAATGTACTTGATATAACATAAAAATAATTTTCAATTAATGATGATATGTTTCAATATATGAGTCCATTTATTTTCAGTTTTTAATATGGAATTTTAATAAATAAATTATGTCAAATTTTATGTGACTCCTGAATGGCAGCACTGTAGAGGTTAACAATTTTCCATTTTTGCTAGAAAGCTGAAATGTCTGACTAATCTGCTGTCCCATACTTACACAGAAGTAGCGTGCAAATCACACTATTGTTGAGCATAATTTGATTTCTATGTAATATTTAGCATAAGTATCTTAAGAGAACAATATTCTACTTCATTTGAATTTTTAAAGCTTCTTATTGATTGGTTATAGCCTCTTAACACATTTTTAATTCTCATTTGGGTTGAAGATGAAAAATCTTTTTTTCTTGTACATAATAGAAAAGGTAATATGAAAAGCTACTTCATGTTTCTTAGATTGCTAAATGTCTCAGCTTGCAATTTCATTTATGTCCCATTAACCATTATTTTTTATGCCTATGTTGTAACTCAACTCAAGGTTTCTACTTTATGCATGCACTGTAAACATGCCTTGATGATTAATATTGTTGAATCTTACAAATATATTATTTGATGTGCATGACCCAGATCTTGTCATTTAGGCTCCTTTGAACTTAATCATTCTGAGGTTATTCAGTGTTTTAAGAAGTTCAAAAGTAATAGCATATACAACTCCCTTACTCTCCTTAAAGCCTTAAACCATGTAACTTTAAAATATGTAGTCTGTTGTAATCAAGACTGCATTTAATTTTTCCTTACAATTACACTTTTTAATAAATTGAGGTAGCATATGCATGTAATAAGAGCTAAATTGGGGATGGGGCTTTTAGGGACCATGAAAACCTGGAAATTTATAACAATTATTTATTTATAGATTGCTGACAGAAATCCTTGGTTACCATTTCATTAACTGAATGTGTGTATTGTAGCATTTTAGAGTTTTATAATACCACATTCTATGTCTCATTGATCTTCCTTATAAATATTAAAGTAAATGAACTCTTTCCAGTTTGTTAACATAAATAATTTATCTCCAAAGCCTGGAAAATTACTGGAAATTCCCTGCATCTTAAGTAAGGAATTTCTATACTTTAACACTCAAGGAGATGACAGAAGTACAATGTGCTGAAGAAAGAAAAGTCTTATTCCTACAATTAACCTTTTGTTAATAAATATAATAACTTATCACAATAATGTCTTTTTATTCATGTTTTCTTTTTTGATAAAAATTAATCCACATATACATTTCTATGATTGTTATAGAAAATTGAATATACAAGTCATAAAGTTTAGATAATTTTATTCATATAACATGATATAATATATATAAATATATTTCAACTATATACCATATGTTACAACATGTAAATAATATATAAGTATATTAGAGTTGATGAATTATTGTTGAGATTTAATGTATATAGAAGTATTTATAATATGTGATTTTGTGTGTATAATCTCACAAACCTATCTTAAACATATCCTATTACATAACTATAAAAATCAGTTTACTTTCATACTCTGTCAAATTTAAACCTGCTATAGTGTTTCTTAAACTGTGAGGAATCCATTGTATAGATGCACATTTACACAACAGAATACTACTCAGCTATTAAAAATAATGAATTCATGAAATTCTTAGGCAAGTGGATGGAACTAGAAAATATCCTTCTGAGTGAGGTAACCCAATCACAAAAGAACACACATGGCATGCATTCAGTGATAGATGGATATTAGCCCAGAAGTTCAGAATATCCAAGATACAATTCAGAGACCATGTGAAGCTCAAGAAGAAGGAAGACCACAGTGTGGATACTTTGGTCCTTCTTAGAAGGGGGATCAAAATACCTATGTTAGGAAATACAGAGACAAAGTTTGGAGCAGAGACTGAAGGAAAGGCTGTTCAGTGACTGTCCCACCTAGGTATCTATCCCATATACGGTCACCAAACCAAACACCATTGTGGATGAAAACCAGTGTTTACTGACAGGGGCCGGTTATAGCTGTCCCCTGAGAGGCTCTGCCAGTGCCTGACAAATACAAAAGTAGATACTCATAGCAATCCATTAGACTGCATACCAAGTCCCCAATAGAGGAGCTAGAGAAAGTACCCAAGGAGCTGAAGGGGTTTGCAGCCCCATAGGAAGAACAACAATGTGAACCATGATCTAAACCACCAACCAAAGAGTACACATGAAGGGACCCATGGCTTCAGCTGCATATGTAGCAGAGGATAGCCTTGTGGGACATCAATGAGAGGAGAGGCCATTGGTCTTGTGAAGGCTTGATGCCCCAGTTTAGTGAAATGCCAGAACAGGGAAGTGGAGGCAGGTGGGCTAGTGAACAGGGAGGGGGAGATGGGATAGGGGGATTTTCAGGGGGGATGAAATTTACAATGTAAATAAAGAAAACATTTAATTAAAAAAATAAAATAAAAAATAAAATGAGATAAAAGCTGTGAGGAATCAACAAATTATTGATTGTCAAAAGTTTTGATCATCATTACATGAATTTTTTTGATCAATAATTAGAAAAAATTAAGGGGCTGATGAGATAGTCAACTAGTTAAGTGCCTACCTGTATTTATATGACCAGTTTTGAATTCTAGAATCCAGAGAAATTGGTTAGAGATAGCATACCCTTGGTAGCACAATATCTACAGTGAAAGGAAGGTCATGGCAGAGACAGATGGGTCCTTGTATCTCATAGTGTCACCCAACCTTGTCTACTTGACAACCTTGTCTACTTGATAAATTCAAGACCATTGATAAACTCTGTTTCAAACCCAAGTGGACAGACTGGCATTCAAGGAACAACATTCAAGATTGTCCTTTCTCCCCCACCCTTTCACATACCACCACCCTTTTATACATAACAACAGCAACAACAACAGCAACAACACACACACACACGCATAAGCACATGTGCATGTGAAATGGTATAAGTTCTTACAAAAGCAAAAAAGAAAAAATATAAATGTAGTTAATAAAAATTACCAGAAAGCAGTGATCATCTATTCAAAATGGGTAACAATGGGAAGCCATTGACATTTCAAGAGACATAGAAGGAGAAAAGAAAAAAAGAGATAAGTGGGTATCTTTGGTGGAAGGGATTGTTAAATTAGGAGGACAAAATGAATGAAATGTCTAAGGGACGGGGGCAACAGTAAAGGCTAGTAATCATGGCTAAATGAAAAGTATGAAAAGTATGAGGTTCTGATTTCACTTAGTAGTTTTCAGTAGCACTAAATTTAGAAAGTAGAAGAAAGAAAGGGAGGGGGAGGAAGAGGTAGACACACACATACAGAGAGAGAAAGAGAGAGAGAGAGAGAGAGAAAGAGAGAGAGAAAGAGAGAGAGCAAGAGAGAGAGAGAGAGAGAGAGAGAGAGAGAGAGAGAGAACATCTGGAGCACACAGTGAATATGGCAAACAGTGAATCAGAAAAGTAGTAACAGAGACAATTAATACATTAGATTCAAAACAGGATTCATCTATAGTACTAGAGCAGCCTTGGCATCCACATAATATACATCATGGGAAAGATAACTAACTCCCAGCTTTTCACCATTCAGCTATTTCAACTGCAGAGATTTTGAAAATAACTAAACTGAGTACTGAGCCATGGGCTGTGCCCTTGGCAAGTGTCATGAACTCATGGTAGTTTGACAGAATTCTTCTTATCAAGGTGGGCATGGAAGATATAAAATCAGGTAACTGTGAACACTCACCATGTGAGTGCAAGGAGGCAAATATATCCTGAGGGATGAGCAGTCACAAGAGAATACACAGGAGAGCTTTGCTGCAGAACCTTGTTCATTGCCTTTCCATCAACAGACCCTAAAGATCAGGACTCCAGCTTGCCTGTGGAAGCTTGACACAAGCTACCTCCTGTTTCTGGACTGAGGAAAAGCACCAAGAGTTCTACTCACTGCTGATAAATTGCAGGGTCTACTGTGGGAAAATATCATAAGTATCAAAGAGAAAACCAAGTAACAAGCAACCTCTGCTCTCATCACTTGGTGTGAGCCCAAGGAACAGGAGAAGGCTTGGCCAGCATTGCACTCCTGCTCCTGTGAGTGGCTCCCTCAAGAGTCAGGGAATAAGATTTATAGATTTAATTGTTTTTATTCCTATTATTAATGTGAGTCTTAATTCCTATATTTATGTTATCATCATTCTATTTTCCCATTTTTAAAATAATTATAATATTTACTTACAGATGGTTAAAAATCACACTGGTCAATCAATATAAACATGTGCATTTTTCCATAAATTTCCTGTCATCTGTTCTTTCTTATATGTACATCATTTAATATTCAGTTTCAAAGTGAAGGTTTGCTCCATTTCTTTCTTTCTTTCACTGGCTTGTTTCAACAGTTTCTCGATACAGTGAAGAGGCTGAGAGGGTAGCCTAACTGTCTTAACCCACTAAGCTTTGACACTGCACGTGTAAGATTCTTATTTGTTGTTTTTATTATTACTTGTCTTTTCTCATTTCAATGTCTTTTATTCTTCTCTATAGTATCTTTCCTCTGCTTTCCTTCCTTTTCTTTACCATATTTTCTTTACCTAAAACCTTACTTTCTTGTTTGTGATCTCTGCATTTCCCCCCTCTAAAAGTTGTTGGATAAGCCTTATTCTTCTTAGCCCCTTTTCAGTTTGTACCACCTTTTCTTGCTGTTGTCTCTCTGATTATTTCTATTGTTCTATAATTACTGGGAAGATTTTTTCCATTCTTAATCTTAGGAACCTTAGAAATCATAGTATGACACTTAATTTCTCTGTTACTATAGGTCTAGGTGTGAAAGGTCTTAACTGCTTACTTGTGGTTTCTTCTAATGTTAGTCTTCTGCTGTCAGAATGACCTTAGAGCCATGGTGCTGTAACTTAGCCCCATTGTTTATAGTTTAGGTACTATATTACCTTTCTGGTGCTATGGTGAAAACAAAAACTCAACACTGACCTACGCTTTCCCACCAGAACATTGCAAATACTGTAACTAGAAAGATGTAGAGAACTAAAATCCCGATGGAAGCCCGAATGTGCAGGTCCCAGAACAGAAGAAACAAAATTTCAAATACAAAACAAAGCAAAACAAATACAGAAGTTAAAAATTAATAATCATATAATCTTATAACATTAAAGTAGATGAAATCCAAGGCAAAGATTCCAAAGAATGAGTATTAGAATGATAATTATTGTCAAAATGGACAAAAATAAAATATTGACAAACATATGAGCACAGTAAGGAAGAAACCATGGGAAATGAAATGTAGTTTAATAAAGAGATCATATTATTTATGAGTGCTCTATGCATATGTTTCTAATTACACTAAGAAAAGGAAGTGAGCCAGCAGGAAGTAGTAATGGAAAGTAATATGAACAAAATGCATATATCCTTTTATAAAAATGTGCTATGAAACCCATTATTTTATATAATAAATATGAACTAGTAAATTTAAATTATTACTACAAAATGTATTTGTAAATATAAAGTATGTATGCACTAAGTACAGACTAGAAACAATTTGCAAAATTGGCATTCAAAAGCTGAGCTTCAGTTTTCATTTTAGGAGAAAAACAATATATTTGATGTTTTCAAGTCATCCTCTATAAATTCTCAATTGTAAGCAACAGCCTTCCTAATTTGTTAAGCCAGAAGCCCATTACAACCTCCCTTTCAAGTCATTCTTTTTTTCATATTTATCTAATTAGCATTTAGAAAATTCATAACATCCCTTATAGGCCTGATTTACATTAGAGAGAGATGAAGTGGTTATAACTACACAATAAAAATCATTCTTGATAATTACAGTATTCAGCCTAGATCCATGGGTATTCATGCATAGGTGGTGAATAACTGTGGACAATTAAAGAGTTTATAAAATTTACAAAGACTTACAAATGAAAAAAAGGATCTGCAGGAAATAGGAAGACCTGAGTTATTTGAATGATTCTATCTCCATAATCTTTCAGACACAGATCATTTTTAAGTAAGATTAGAACCCTGAGAATGCCTGCATGCTTTAGTTTCTCTTCCTTTAGGCAGAGACTGTACATCAAAACATGAAAAGAATTGATAATCACTCATATTCTATTCAACAAAGAGCTTTACCAAATGATATATAGGGGAAAAAGAAATTTTATGTAGAGTAAGCAGTGCAATTATTAACAACAGTGTTAAACCATTTATGAATATGCATCATACATTTCCCTGTGGTTTGATTAGTCATTTTAAAGAGTGATCATTATTTAAATGACTTGTGGAGGGTGATATTATCTTAAAGTCAAGCATTCTTTCTATTTTGTATATAAACTCAAAGACTTGAAGCTACAGAACTGGTCACAAATACAAAACCATGGCTAGTAATGCCATCAATGATTTGTTTATTAAGATATCAGCATATTCTGTTCACTGCATTTGACCAGAATGTAAATGCAAAAGATAAAACATAGAGATTTCAAAATAAATAATTAAGTATTCCCTACATAATAGAAATATAAAACATTGAAAATGTTTTCTAAGGAAAAAGAGATATCTCCGAGCATTTGTGAAAGTCAGATTGTATCATCTCGCCTCCTACGGACTTAGGGAACCCTGAAGAAGTGGAGACTAATCTTAGCCATTCTGACAGGTGTAAGATTCAAAGTAGTTTTGATTTGCATTTCCCTGATGGCTAAGGATGTTGAACACTTCTTTAAGTGCGTCTCCATAATTTGATATTTCTCTGCAGAGAATTCTCTCTTTAGATCTACATACCATTTTTAATTGGATTAGTTTACTGATGTCTGTTTTCTTGGCTTTGTTATATACTTTGGATATGAGCACTCTGCCAGAGGGAAAGCTGGTGAAAATTGTTTCTCACTCTATAGGTTGCCATTCTGTTCTCTCAACAATGTCCTTTGCTTTACAACAACAGTTCAGTTTCATTAAGTCTCATGTATTGATTGTAGATTTTAGAGCATGTGCTATTAGTGCTCTGATTAGAAAGTTGTCTTGTAAGCCAATGTGTTTAAGGCTATTCTCTACTTTGACTTCTATCAAGCTCAGTGTGTCTTTATGTTGAAGTCTTTGATCCATGTGGGCTTGAGTTTTGTGCAGGATGATAAATATGAATATATTTGCATGATTCAACATGCAGGCATCAAGTTTTACCAGCACCATTTGTTGATGATGCTTCCCTTTTTCCATTATTTCTTTCTGGCTTCTTTGTCAAAAATCAAGTATATGGACTTATGGTTAGGTATTCAATTGGATTCCATTGATCAATGGGTCTCTTTTTTTATGCCAATACCACTCAGTTTTTATTACTACAGCTCAATAACACAAGTGACAGTTCATGCTGGCCAGTATGTGGAGTAAGAGGAACACTCCTCCATTGCTGATGAGGTTGCAAACTTGTATTGCCACTTTGGAAGTGCCTTAGGTAGGATATTACTGCTATGAACACACAGCATGACCAAGACAAGTCTTATAAAGGACAACATTTAATTGGGGCTGGCACAGGTTCAGAGGTTCAATCCATTATCATCAAGGTGAGAGCATGGCAGCATCTAGGCAGGCATGATGCAGGAGGAGCTGAGAGTTCTACATCTTCATCTGAAAGCTGCTAGTGGAAGACTGACTTCTAGGAAGCTAGGACATCAGTCCTAAAGTCCAAGCCCATAGTGACACACCTACTCCAACAAGGCCACATCTATTCCAAAAAGTTCACTCCCTGGGGTAAGCAAAGATAAACTATCACAGCAAGTCAATATGGCAATTCCTCAGAATTTTAGAATTGATGTATTTAAGGCCCAACTAAACTAGTCTTTGGTATGTACACAAAAGATACTCTGCCCTAGACAAGGACACTTACTCATTACTCATTACTGTTCATTGCAGTTTTATTCATAATAGCAAGAAACTAGAGACAAGTAGAATTCCTTCAACCAAAGAATGAATTAAAAAAGTGTTAGATTTACACAATAGAAAATTAACAGTTTAAAAAAATGGCATCATCAAATATTTAGACAAATGGTTCAACTAGAAAATTCATTCTGAGTAAGATAACCCAGACTCAGAAAAACAAATATGATCTGTATTTACTTCTAGGTCAACGATAGCTGTTAAGTAAAGGATAGTCAAAACCAATTCAGAGACCCAGAGAGGCTAAGTAACAAGGATATCTCTAGGGTGGAACACATGGTGTGCATTGTGAAGGGGAAATTTAACAGATTTTGTGATAGACTGGGGACCAGTAGGGATGGAAACAGAAGGGATAAAGAGGTTATTTTTCAAAGGTGAACTATCAGTTTAAAAATATAACAGATTAAAAAGCTGAAGACTTACTAGATTCATTTATCTTTAACTCAGGGATCTGAAATATTTATTATATATTGACAAGGCCAGGCTGTAAACCCTCAAAGTTGCCACCAGTGCTCTCCTATCTTTATCCAGGCTTCATCCACTAAAGATTCCGCTCTCTCTCTAAATAGCACCACCAACCTGTGTCCTTGTTTGGATACACAAGCCTATGAGGAATTTCCTAAAGGTCTAACAATTTCGAAAAACAGTTCCATCGGCTAAGGACTAAGTTTCAAATGCACAGCTTGTCAGGGACATGTTCATAATTCGTATGGGATAATGATCTAAGTGGCAGCCTTTGGCTTATAGGCCAAGTTTCACTCATGCTCATCTTGGCCTGAATAGATATTAATTCCAGCCTTAGCCTCTGCTGCCATGACACTACCCAGTCTTACACACCATGATGCGATAGATCTTCAAACTGCAAGCCAAAACAATCTCTTCTTAAAATAAGTTCTAGTCAGATATTTAGCTGCAACAATTTCATAAATACAAATATGAAACAAGTACTTTAAGATAATAAGTCCTGGACTAATGAGATGGCTCAGAGTCTAAGATCACTGCATGCTTTTTCATATGTGTGAGTTCAATTCGCAGTAACCACAGGTAGATTACAACCATATATAAATGGATCTGATACCCTCATCTGGCATGCAGGTATACTTACAACCCAGTACTTATGCATTAGAAAGAGAGAGAGAGAGAGAGAGAGAGAGAGAGAGAGAGAGAGAGAGAGGGAGGGAGGGAGAGAGAGAATATTTTGTGAAAGGGTGGTGTAATATATTTCAGTCTTGGGATGGTGTAAGTGTGCCTCAGTGCAAAAAGTTTTTGTGTTGTAAAATAAGTGCTAATATAGTTTATAAACCTGTTTGTCTTTAAAATATTTAAAACTATATAGAGTGCAAAGACAGTTATGTGTCATGAACCATTTAATGGTACAATAATTCTGTTATACATGACTAGCAACTGCATTATCTGTAGCTACTATTTTTACAGATGAAAGATAATTAAATTTTATCTTATATTTGTTTTGACAAGATATAGAACAATTATTACCTTCCACTATTTCCTTTTCAAGGATGTGACTGAAAATTTGGCCTTCAGGAAGAACCTGAAGTGTGAACTATAAACTTAACAGTGAGCATTCTGACACAGGGAAAATATAAAAGACCCAATCCCAGACACAAAAGGCATGGTGACCAGTAGTGCCTGACATTCATGGTTTGGCATGCACAGTGAAATAGCAAGACACCTAGATTCTCTTGACTTATGCTCTCAAGAAACTGTCTCCCTTACATCTGGTAGTATGCTTGCATAGCCTCATGATCCAGACTGCCTTGTGCTAGTTTCTCTAGTGTAGCTGCAACATTATTCTTTGCCCAAAGTTCTACTCCTGCCTACAATGCCATGCTGTCAAGTACTGCAAAAAGTACAATTACACCAAAGCTCCCATGAAGACAGTCCTGCTCGCCACCACCTTATGGGACCAATGCCCTTGGGGATCTGAAACTCCACCATAGACTGATGAGAATGTAGACCCAGCCTAATATTACAAACTCCATTTTGTATTTAGACTGAATCTTATGTTCAGCTTGTCCTCAGTCTAAACTCAGTTACTGGATAAAGCACAATTTATTCCAGGAACCAAGATATCCCTAGCAATAGCCATAACTTTCCTAACAGACTCTAAACAACTCTACCCTTAGTAACAGCCAATCAGCTCCTATAGAAAAATACCTAATGTTCCCGATGTGTTGAAATTAATTATTCAAGTTAATGAATCATGTTAACTGCTAAGTTGGAAAGCCTTCTACCTTGCTATAATTGGGATAAAAAGGCAAGGCTTTGCCAGCTCAGGACATTTCCATACCCATCTACTGCATTAGAGAATTTGGAGGGTCCAAGTTTGAGCTTGAATAAAGATCCTTTGCTTTTGCATAAAAGTTGGATTCCTGGTGGTCTCTGGTGGTCTGTGGGGACCTTGTGAACTGGACACAACAGAGAGATTTAGAAATTAATTTTAGTTAAAACATTTTTAGAAGAACTTACAAATAAAACATTTAATAACTAATATATTAATATAATTATATTTCATATTGAATTGTAGTAAATTGATTATTTTTAATAAAGTATAAAAATAAAGAACATAAATATTAATCACAGGATTTCCTTTTATTAAAAATGATTTATTAGAAATATTCAATAAGAAAATGGAAATCTCTAAAATAATCTCAGACCTTTGTCCAAGAGATTTGAATAAAATAACCTCAAAGAATTGCTGCAAAAAAATTTTCATGTTTAGTATGTGGAAGTTTGAGCTTATTTATGAGACTTCAGTAGGTAACCTACTGAGGAGATGCCTTGTACTTTAAAAAACACATCTCGCTGTGAATTAATCTACACTAAATAACTCATTATGCTTGCCAAGTTACTACCTACCAAAAACATGTTCTTGTTAAATATTTACAGAATTTCTAGCAAGTTGAACTGCATGGAACTTCTTCAACACTCTTTAAGTATATTTTTAGGTTCTAGTATAGTTTACTTTTAAATTTAATTTGCCACTTCAAAATTTAGGCCTTAGACAAATTATCTGAAAATTTTGAGAGTTAAATTTTAAGACAAGAGGGCTGTACTACCAGACCAGCCTAAGAACTGGTGAGGTTGAGTGAGCTCAAACCCTGGAATCTGAGGTTTGAGAAGGGTAGGATAAAGCTGCTTCCTACTGCTCTCTGTACCTGCTCTGGAACACATAACCAGGACATCCAATGAAGATGACTATGGACGTCAGTCATATAATGTAGCAAGCACCTGGAGTCCTCCTCATGCAAATGGAGCATCACTACCATAGAAATAGAAAACCTTTAACCCTTCATCCCATCCACTCCCCCAGGTTCACATACTCCCTGTCCACATGGCATAAATCATACAAAGTTATTTCACTGATAATACCTGTCTTTACTGAGCTGTAACATTTGAGGAAGAGCTCTCTCTTGGAGCATTCATCTTTGGATCTTGGACATGCATGGTTAGCCTGGCTGGCCCTGCCTGCAGAGGCTCACATCAGAGCTGTGGCACCTCAAGTCACCAGCACTTTCTCTGCAGCCACTATCACTGTCAATACAGCTGTCTAGAGATGAGGAAGTCCTGCTACATGGTCCATGCCAGACCTCCTATACTTCTTTATTTCTCTTCTAAGAACTTAAACATTCCTGGCATTCCTGGTTGGACCAGAGTCCTGTGGAACCTATTCATTTTAGGCTGCTGTTTACTCTCTGTCAGCCATACAGAGACATCTGAAGCCTCAGAGAGTAGTAGGTCGACTGTGAACCACATTAAATGACATGTATGTGTGAATGTGCATACATGTGTATGCATGTGTCGTATATGTTGTGTTTGTATTGTGTATTTGAACTTGTCTCTGTGAATATGTTCACATTTCAAAAGGGGAGCAAGCTACTTTTTGTAAAATGTATAAAATACACATGTAAGTGAATCACTATCATTTCTAAATAGGACTGAAATAGAATGGAATTCATCACTTATGAAAATAACTGGTACTCTGTTACTGACCAGTGGTAACCATAGGCAGTACTCACTTACCAAAATACATAAAAATATATCTTCAAATGTTATAATCCCCAATATAGATAAATTCAGAGTAGACTATACTTTATCAAACATTGATTTGTTACTATAAAACTAATTGACATAAATAAAAGATAAAAAATAAATATTAATTTATTTATTTTGCAGTGGTGAAAAAGGCATCTAAAATTCAAAAGGAATATTAAAAATTCCTTGTCACTACCCTCTATGTCTTTTAAATATGTGATTAAATTCATAGTCTAAGTAAGAAAAATAAATTTAATACTCTTCCTACTTAAAGATAATGAAATTCAGGTTTTTTTAAATACATTTGTAGTATTCTTTCATCCCCCTAATCCTATTGGTAGTTTCCCTGGAAGATGTGTATCCTTCAAGGAAATACACCTTCACATTGGTAGATACTTGGACAGGATTTCATTCTCTAAAGGAACACATAATTTACAAATTCACATTTGGCTCCCCAGATATCTGTAGTTTGGGTAGTTTGGTGAACTCATGATCTCTGTTGGAAGATAAAAACATGTTATGATTAGAAGCTGGTTCTTCAGCCATATGCATTGATGTACCCTATCACTAATACCCCAAAGAAGGATGCCTTGCTGCCCCAGTAGCAATAGAGGAGACTAATGCGGTGGGGAATACAAAGGATGCTTCACTGAATGAAGACTTGAGCTTGGTATGACAGCCTTGATGTGAACTGAAGAACTACTGTGACCTATGTGGCCCTGTCCTCTCTCAAGACATTTATTAGAATTATGTTCATTTTAAAGTGTATTTATTCTAAATGATAATATACAGACTTTTGAGAACAGAAAGTAACAAAGAAAGCTATCTTTCATATTTTTCCATAGATTGTAACACTAAATAATAATGTGGGCTTGATTATTTTATGCTGTTGGGTCGGAATTAGCTGTACTCAGATTTCCATGTCTTTATATATATGTCCAGATCCTCTAGATAAATATACATTTGTCACATAGAAGATATTATATTCATTTTATAAATCCATGAAAATTTACCTCCACAAGTCAAATCTACTCTCTATTAAAATTGTTGTTGCTGTTGATGGTGGTGGTAGAGGTTTTGTGTGGCACATTTGTGTGTGTGTGTGTTCATGTGTGTGTGTGTGTGTGTGTGTGTGTACGTGTGTGTGTGCAGGAGCAGGTGTGCTGCAGCAGGAGTTCATTCTCTTCTTCTATCATTGATGTTAGGTATTGAACTCAGACTTTCAGGATTAAATTGTAAAACTTTTAGTCTCTGAGTCTTCTTCCAAGGTCCTATTCTTTTTAATAGTATATTTATACATTTATTCTGACAAGGCAGATAAGGACACCCTCATTAGATATTTAATATTCACTAAATTAATACATGCATGATTGATGCCACACAGAGCTTAGGAACCCTTACCAAGTAATTGAGAAGCGTGGTTATGAATCCCCATACTTCAAAGTTTTAAAATGAAAGTATTCTGGACTTCTATTCAAAGACATCTGTCATTGGAATTTGTTTATTTCTATAAGGCAATAAATTTTCTAGAAAGTGTAATTTTCCTATTTTATTATTTTTACTTTTTAAAAAGTTTTATTGCATTATGATGAAAAAAGTTACATGATTTCAACTTATTTGAATTTGTTAACATTTAAGAATATATTTTAAGTAAATAGGATTAAATCACATTCATGTTTCCCTTCAATACCTACAATATCTTTTTGTCATATTCTTTAACATTTATAAAATATTATAACAATAAATATAAATATTATAAAAGTTGTTTGATATAAAACAACAATCAATTTAACAGTCTTATGTAGATGCTCGTCTACAGCAATAGTAAAAATACATTTTTCTCAATATAAATTTTAAATAACTCCAAACATATTACCTGTATACTTAAAAATAATACATCACTACTAGTATTTTCTTAAATGAACATGAATATATAAAGTCTTTTTGTTTGTTTTGTATTTAGTAGAGTTTAAAATCTTGGCTCTTACTGTGGTACAAGCCCAAAATAAGAACAGTTTTTAGACATTGGACTTCATTATAAGGCTGTACTTCAATGACCCTCACATCACCAAAGGATTTTACCTCCATTGTAGCTAAGCTGAGAGTTGATAGTTCTGCTGCCCCAAGAAATTAATTGTAGGCTGGATTTTTGGATACAGACTTCCTGCTATGGTCAAAGCTATTTGACTTGAGTGAGTGACTTCATTCTCAGCCCACAGAGAACAGGTTACATTCATTTAAGAAATGGTGTGTGTATTAAGATGGTCTATCCATAAAGTCATTCACCAACTATTTCAATGAACAATGGCTCTGCTTGGAGTGTGGCACAGACATTAGGTGAGGGTAAGAATCTGGTTGATTAGCTGTGATAATTTGGAAAAGCATTCATCTCAGAGAAAGAGTAACGTATAAAGTCCTCTTCTTCAAAATTGACACAAGAGTTACAAATGTCAAGCAAAGCGTTCAGTCTCACTTTGTTGTTCTCTTACAAGCCACCTCCCTAGTTAATAGTCTATGTTACTTTTGGGTATATAAATACATTTGAAATATATAAGCTGTTCTGAAAACCATAGTATAGTGTAAAAACATGAAATAAACAATACTATTAATAGAGAGGCTGAGATAGAAGAAGCAAGATTTCAAGACCCTTATGTTGTACATAGCCAGACACTGTCACAAACAAACAAGCTGAAAGTGTAGATAGATTGTGCAATGTTGGACCTATTTCTCCAATTAGCAAATTAGAGAGACCACTGGATGACAATCAACAAATTTCATTTTAAACGGGCATCTTTATTTGGCAGATGAGACAATTATAATTTACAAATATAAATGTCTTCTTTGATATTCAAGACTTATTATGCTACTAATTCCCATATGATACAAATTCAGTGAGGAATGTCCCCAGGCAAATAATATTATCTCCAGAGATAACATATAAAATTGTAAAAATATTCATATAAGTTCTTGCATTTTGAAGAGATAATTAAGTCATAGTGATGTTTCTGCATCCAACACTCACATATATATGTATATATAACAGAATATACATATATTATACATTGATGAGATGCATATAATTATTGCAACTTTCTTGAATTTTTTTATCTTATAAATTAATTTATTTTTTTACACTCCATACTCCATTGCCCACCCCTACCCCCAATTCACCCTTCTACTGATCCACATTCCAGACTTCCTCCTCAACCCCTCTGTCTCCACGTGGAAGCTCTCAAACCCCATCCCACCTGACCTCTAAACTCCCTGGGGCTTCCAGTCTCTTGAGGGTTAGGTGCATCATCTTTGAATGAACACAGACCTGGAAGTCCTCTACTGTATGTGTGTTGGTGGCCTCATATCAGCTGGTGTATGCTGTCTGTTTGGTGGTCAAGTGTTTGAGAGATCTTGGGGTTTCAGATTAAATGAGACAGCTGGTCCTCCTACAGGGTCGCCCTTCTCCTCAGCTTCTTTCAGCCTTTCCTAATTCAAAAACAAGAGTCAGCTGCTTCTGTCCATTGGGTGGATTCAAATATCTGCATCTTACTCTTTCAGCGGCTTGTTGGGTCTTTCCAATGGCAGTTATGATAAGCCCTGTTTTTTGAATGCTCCATCTCAATAATAGTGTCAGGCCTTGGGACCTCCCCTTGACCTGGATCCCCTTTGGGCCTGTCACTGGACCTTCTTTTCCTTAGGCTCCTCTCCATTTCCATCCCTACAATTCTTTCAGACAGGAGCAATTATGGATCAGAGATGTGACTGTGGAATGGCAACCCCATCTCCCATTTGATGCCCTGTCTTCCTACTGAAGTTGGGCTCTCTAAGTTCCCTCTCCCTACTTTTGGGTATTTCATCTAAGCTCCCTCCCTTTGATTCCTGAGAGTCTCTTACCTTCCTGGTCTCTTGTGAATTCTGCAGGATGCACTAACTTTCTATTTCCCGAGGTTGCCTGTTTCCATTCTTTCTGCTGGCTCTCAGGGCTTTAGTCCTTTCCCCTCACCCAGTATCAGATCAGGTTCCCCTGTTGCGCTCACTCCACACCTCCCATCCACTCTTAGTTTAATTATTTTGTGGCTATAACTGAAGAACAAAGAGCGATATGGTGTCTATTTTAACTTAATTATGTCAGTGTGTTTGGTGTTTGTATACATGTGTTTTCACATTTATGTTTGTGTGGGTTCGTGGAAATGTACAGGTTATTTGCACATGAATGCACACAGATGTGGAGGTGTGAGCTTGATACCAGCTATCTTTCTCCATCATTATCATTCTTATATACTAAATGGAGGACATCTCTCCTTGAATACAGGGTTTATCTTTTTGAGCAGCATTGGTAGCCACCTTGCTGTAGAGATTCTCTGTGTCTGCTTTCCATGCTCTGGAATATACATGGGTCACCAATTATATCTTGCTTTTTAACACGGGTACTCTGAATCCCTAGATCCCAGTACTTGCACCTACACAGCAAATCTTTTTCCTACTGAGGTATCATCTCACATACATTTTATTTTCTTTGCTAAATTACTGTGTAAAATCACATTTTACTAAAAGTTTCTTGTTCTGATTTCTTTAAAGTCACATCCCATTCAAACATTTTTTTTATGGTTCAAAAATCACACTTTAAAAAACAGCTCTCTGCATTATTGTTAATCAGACAAATGTAACTTTTCAGAACCCTAATTTTTTTATGAAAAACTGAAGAAGAGTTTTGGAAGCTATACTTGAGTCTACTGGGTGTAGGTCACAGAACAGACCCATAAACCTCACAATTATTCAGATAAAAATGAAAACAGTGTTGAGGGAGAAACATAACTTTTAGACAGTCTTCAGATTGTTAGTATTAAATTGACAGACATAGACAATTAGTTGATATTTTATCCTTAATAGAGAAAAATTAAATGTGACAATGCAATAATTAACACTTGCCTAATTGGCCTTTAATTACTTTGTTTCTTTGTCAGTCAAATTTTAAAACTTGAGTTGCACATGCTTTATTGAATACATTCAGACACTTTTAGTGATAGAAAGTAATATTAATTGAATATTGTGTTAAAAATTTATATACACAAAGAAAACATGGAGTCTAACATAATTGTATGTTCATGAAATTGATCAACAAGCTCTAAGTTCTGTTATACATACAAATAAATGACATAGAAAGCTAACTGTCTCAGCATTAAATATACACAAGGCTTTTTTTAAATTATGTTCAAATTAGGGAATCTAAAAGTAAAAAAGGCTTTATGTTTTTTTTCTCTTGATACTTTCAATACACTTTCTCTGTTCAGTATAAATAGTGTTTTTAATATATTTTATGCTCTTGGGATTTTCATTTCTGGTTTTGTCTAGTTGGTGTTCTGCATGAGTCTTAAATTTAGGAGTGTCTTTCTGAAGTTTGGGAGCATTTTCTTTTATGTCTTCCTAAAAATACAGTCTAGGCCATTAATGTGGGATTCTTTCCCAGCAATCATTCCTATTGTTCAATACTTGGTCTTCTTGGTGTCACATAGTTTTTATTTCTGGATTTTTTTATTTGATTTTTTTCATATTCTTTGTTTCTTTGGTCAAGATCTTCTATTGTCTCTTTGAGGTTTGTCTTCTACTTCATCCAGTCAACTTGTAAGTTTTTTCCTTTGATTTTTATAGATGGGTCATTAAAATTTTCAAAATCAACTTTATTTAATTTTGAGTATTCTGCAATGTCCCTTTTTCTTTATTGAATTTCATTTTCAGTACTGTATTGTCTTCATCATTCCCATTAATTTTGGGCATCATTCAAGCACTTATCATTCTTAAACTCTATCTCCTTAATTGATGTTTCTTTGTGCTTTTTAAAAACTCTTTGATTTGATGAAGTTTATGATTGTTCTTTTAAATTCTGTGTTATCCAAGTAATTCTCATTGACAAACCTGGCTGGTTCCTGGCTTGGGTATTGTTTGTATTTTTTGCCATAAGGTCTGGACTTGTGAACTATTTCTGATAATTCTTTGTCATATATAGCCCGATTGGGTTGTAACAGAAGAAAGAATATGCATGTGAATTTAGCCTAGAAGTTGGAAATGCTAAAGTGGAATGTGGTAAAGTGGGCAGAGGGGACAGGGATGGTAAATGGGATGGGGTACTTGTTCAAACCTTTAGTATGGGAATCAATCTGGCTGGGTGGAGATATTGGATGTGGCATGGGATAGAAGTGTCTTGTAGATTGATCATTAGGCACATAGGGTACTAGTGAAAGCATACAGTTAGTTATAGTGCAAGCAGCATTATTCAGACCATGCCTAAGGACTGAGTGTGAGATCCATTTGGTAGCTGAAGAAGATATATTGAAGCAGAAGACCCTAATGGGCAGACCCATCTAGAACATAAGCTGTATGAAGGGACATTTGGGCCAGAACTGCACAAAGATGGTTTGGATCCATCTGTCTGTGGAGGTTGATTTCCGTACAGAGATAACGTTTTGAATGTATGCTAATCTGTTTGCTGTTATAGTATATTAGAAGCTGGGTTTATTTTTGGAGAAGAAGTCAATATTTTGATGTTATGGCCTCTTGTTCTATTCTCTTATTAATTGCTAAAAACAGTGACTTAATTCATTAGATGTTCAATAGGGTTATCCAAGAAGCAAATTGAATATATACCTTTCAGTCATTAAAATCCACCGCCCATTCACATTTATCAGGAGATGAAAATACTTGGATAAATTTCAAGTATTATTTCCTTAGATCTACAAGTCTTTTTACCTTTGAAGTATTGTTTAGAGAAATGTCATGTTGCCTGTGGGCTTTTATTCCTCCTCACGTTATGCAGGCATCTTTTTCACACCAGGCTGGGCTGGAATAAAAAAATATGAATCTTAGCTGAACATGTCGATTAGAAAGGAATACATTTAAGAGAACCAGCCTTCATTGGAGACGGTTTTCAGTTAAGCAACTCTCTTAACTAGCAATGAATAAGGGTTATACAAACCTTGGGGAATGTGTGAGGGCGTTAGGGGTAAGAGTGCATTATTGGATGGGGCTGCACTTCTTTATTTGCATAAAGAGAAAATCAAGGTGCTAGCTAGACATGTCGTCATGAGGAGAGAGGAAATTTAACCTGAAACCTGATCACCAGGTAATGGGATCTCCTCAAGACTGGTGGGGGTGGGGTTTATAAGTCTTACTGTGCATTGTATAGAATGATATAGGTTAGTAATTCTATAGATATGAATTAATTTAAAAGTTTTCAACTTAATACCTTACCAGTTCAGAAGTTTGGGGCCTTTTAGTCCTATGGCAGCACCAGGAAAATGTTCTTTTTGAACTTCTGTCTAGAGGCTCTTCAGGCAGGCATATATCTATGGAGTGTAGCCCACGCAGTTGTCTCGCCAGCAAGAAGACACACAGACACTAGGATCCTTCTACAGCAAG
This sequence comes from Mastomys coucha, assembly GCF_008632895.1. NCBI lineage: Eukaryota > Metazoa > Chordata > Mammalia > Rodentia > Muridae > Mastomys > Mastomys coucha. The sequence continues at coordinate 92,164,162 of NW_022196915.1, read as the reverse complement.
CATTTATTGCATGATGAAGAGGAAGACCCCGAGCCACTAATTGGCACTGCTTATATATACCACAGCATGGCGTGTCCGCCCATGATTGGCTGTTTGCTCATCACCCAGTGTGACGCCCCGGGATGGGCCGTGACTTGGCACCTTTTCACTCTAAGGCACATGTGAAAACAGTTGTTTACCAGGAGTCGACAGTGGATGTAGGCGTCATCTTGTCAAGGCGAATGCCTCTCCAGCTCTACCACTCTCCACATCTCCCCCTTTTGTTTTAGTTAAAACGGAAGGCCAAATATAGCAAGTCAGAGAGTGCTTTTGCTCTGTCAGGGCCCCTATCTTAGGTCATTCTGCATCAAACCTGCAGCCTTACCCGTCATAGGATTACCCCCCCCCGCCGCCTGAGGGCTCCATGTCTTAGGTTGGTCTGTGTTTGGGGAAGGTTGCCCATCTCTGGGTACCCTGGAGCTGGCGTAGCTTGTCTACTCTGACCCTTCTGGGCGGTGGCTAGCAAAGGCGCTATTGGCCAGGGGAGGAATAAGACGGCAGGAGGTCTTATGATTTGTGTAGCATGGACAACCACACCACGGGAGAAGTTACCTGTTCAATGGCCACAAGTGCCTGAGTAATGACTACCTTGTCACGTTTTTGTTGGGTTTTTGAGCTTACAGATCAACCAGAGCAAAAACACCAGGCCGCAGCATAGGGCTGCATCAAACAGGCTGACTCCCACCCATTCCTTAAAATAAGAAAGGGCTGAAGAAATCCAGGAACTGAATACTTCTGTAAATGACAGATCCAGATGTGTAGAGTTCACTTGTGCGATGGCAAGCCTCAGTCTCAGTGTATCTTCAAACTCGGCAAAACAATTCTGGAGTAGAAACTTCAATGGGCAGAGCCACAGCATCAGCAGACAGGTCAGGATCTGAGTCCCGAAGGGCCGGTTGTGATCCGTCCTCCTTCACCTCAATTCTTCTTGTTAGCCTCTCTGGTACCCAAATCGGGTTATCTTCTTCCTATGGAAAAACACAAACGGCTCCCCTGGATCTTATTAAAATAGGATCCGGGCCTTTCCATTGACCGGTCAAAACATCCTTCCATTTTGCCATCTCCTTTGGCCTGTCAGGTTCCGAGCAATGACAATCAGCAGCCGTATGCCCGTCATCATCCAAATTTAAAAAATTAAGAGTAAAGAGTACTATAGAGATGGTTACACTTGGCACCGAGGGCCAAGCCTCCTCAATACCCCCTTTTTGTTTTATTAAATATGACTTGAGCATATGGTGGGCTCGCTCTATG
>NW_022196915.1:92161582-92161847 GCF_008632895.1 Mastomys coucha | reverse complement strand
AGGATGAATCCACAGCAAGGGCCCTTCCTGCCATAAGACAGCAGTCGGCAAGCTCCTAGTTTTAAAGAAACATAGATCAAAGGCCTTAATTTCATCTATTCACAGCAGCTGGGCCTCTTGCAGAGCTCTCTCAACCTTCTGCAAAGCACGATTTGCGTCCGGCATTAAAGCCCTAGGGGAGGCAATATGAGTATCCTCTTCCAGGACATCAAACAAAGGTTTTAATTCTGCAGAGGGTATTTTCAGAAATGGCCTTAACCAATTT
>NW_022196915.1:92132304-92160049 GCF_008632895.1 Mastomys coucha | reverse complement strand
GGGGTCAGGTTCATTTTCTTGTGGCTCATGATCATGTTGGATAATTTTCCCCTGAATGTCTCTAACCGGACGACATTCATTTGCCCAATGATAGCCCACCTACACTTGGTACAAAGACCTGGTACCCTCCGTTGCATGGGGACATGGCAGTCTTTCTTCAAATGACCGGGTTTCCCACAATTGTAGCACACTTTGTGACCTGAAGGCTCTGACTGTTTCTGACTTTGTAAGATAGCAGCGGGGAGGCCAGAGTTGGTAAGTGGACCCCCTAGTCCTCGACAAACTTTTATCCAGTCTGTCAACCCTTTATCTCTCCTCGGGGTAATAACACTCTTACACTCTGGTGAAGCATTTTCAAAGACCAACTGTTCATTTAATGGTTTGACCTACTCTGGGTCTCCAAAAATTCTACCTGCCGCCTCAGTCATCCGGGCCACAAAATCAGAAAATGGCTCTTGAGGGCCCTACATGACCTTTGTCAAATGTCCTCCTGCCTCACCTTTCTTCGAGAGAGCTTTCCATGCCTTGATAGCGGCTGCAGCGACCTGGCCATAAGCTCCCCAATCATAGTTCGTTTGGTTATAGACGAACTGTCCTTGCCCCATCAACAAGTCAAAGGTCCAGTACCTTTCATTGCCCTCCGTATTGGGATTAGCCCTGGCCTGAACCTCGGAGACATCATGCCACAAGGCCTTCCATTCCATGTATTGTCCCATACTAGAAAGCGCAGCCTTCACTGTGTTCTGCCAGTCAGTGGGCGTCATTGCCATGGTTGCAAGTATATCAAGTTGCATAATGGTAAAATTGGCATCAGGTCCATATTTGCTGACTGACTCAGCAAGCTCTTTGATAGGGGTGTATTCTACTGGAGCATGGACACGGCCACTATCGGCATTCTCAAACACTGGAAAGGCACGCAAGAGCTTACTCTTGTCTCCTTTAGATAAAAAGGAATCTGAACAGTGTCTATTATTGTATAGTGGGGGTGTACTTGGAAGAGCAGGCGGGACAGCCTAAAGCATTCAGTGGCTCTAATCTCTCGCTCCCTTTCGCTTTCGATTCTGGAGAGGTGGCAAATGCTCATCCGGATGATACCTTTCTTCCTCATAGCGAGCTGCTTCTTCCTCCAAGTCCTCCTCCTCGGAGGGGCTCAATTCCTCAGAGCTATCAAGCTCAAGGGCCTCCAATTTCTTAACTGTGTAGAGGGGCTTTGGTCTCGAAGCTCCATCCCTTTCCCTAGTTTTCTCTCCCAGGGCATTCTTTCCCTTATCTCTCGCTTCCGCAGGTCGAGCGGAGGGTCTGTGTCCTTGGGTATACCCTTTTTTCTCTCCCTTTTATCCTGGCTAGCCCCCACTCTCTCATTACGCTCTGTTTCTGACATGCTATCTTGTAACTCCTCAAGTGCCCCCTATCCCGACCAGAGGCGCGGCATTTCTCATCCTCCAGGCAAGAATGTATCAAGTGCCAAATGGACATCGTAACAAGCGCCACTAGCACAATTACTGCAGCCTCGGCAGAGCTCTCTAACCCTGAGGAAGGGTCGGAGGAATTAAAACCAAACAGCATGCCTCTCAGAGCTTACCTTGTTCTGCACTTCTGAATCCTCTCCGTGAGCGGAGGGTCTCCTTGGCACCAGCGGTTGTAAGGCTCCCCTGGAGTCCTGGGTTTCGGCACCAGTCGTAGCCCACACAGTCGTCTCGCCAGCAAGAAGACACGCAGACACTAGGATCCTTCTGCAGCAAGCATTTATTGCATCATGAAGAGGAAGACCCCGAGCCACTAATCGGCACTGCTTATATACACCACAGCACGGCGTGTCCGCCCATGACTGGCTGTTTGCTCATCATCCCATGTGACGCCCGGGATGGGCCTGACTTGGCGCCTTTTCACTCTATGCACATGCGAAAACAGTTGTTTACCAGGAGTCGACAGCGGATGTAGGCGCCATCTTGTCAAGGCGAATGCCTCTCCAGCTCTACCGCTCTCCACAGTGGAGGCTAGATTCTTCCCCTTAGCTCAATCCAGAAGCCTGCCCCACTGATACAGCCTTCTGCTGGCCAGGCTAGGCCTCTCCAACCTGCATTGCTTTGGCATTGCTTCATTGCTTCACATGTAGATTCCAGCCTTCACAGGCTGCTTCAGGCCTAGCTCTCTTTATCATGCCTGAGGCTTTGGTCTGCTTTTGTTCTATTGTAAATAGACCAGGTCTCTTGTCTAGCTAGCCTTCTACCCAGCCCTTCACAGGCTGTAAGCATGGATTTAAATTGCTATAAGTTGAGTGCCACTTACAAAATTATTCATATTTTTCTATATTAATCAATGCTGGAAATTACCAGGGTGCCCGTTATTCCTTAACCAGCTAGCTTCCCAAATAACCACATAGAGACCTTTTACCATTTCAAAGCTTAAGCCTTAGCTGGGCAGACCTGCATCTAGCTCATTTATGTGAATCGGACCACTTAGCCCACCCAACCACATAGCTAGCTATAACTTCCACACCCTTATTATATCTGCCTCCTCCCATGTCTCCTAGAAAAACGAAGCTTCCTCTTTATTCTTCCTAGAGTTTCTTGTTCCCTCCCTGGAAGTGCCACCTTTCACTTTCTGCCCAGCTAATTAGCTAGCAAATTTTTATTAAAGCCAATTAGAGAATGCAGTAGGTAGATGAGCAAGGACTGAGACCCAACTTCACACAGTGTGCTCCAACACTACTAGGTCATGCAGTCCCAGAGCAAGGAGGAAGCAGTCCTACTCTTGCAGGTTTCAGGATAAGATTTTCAAGATGTGGACAGGTCTTGACCTCTCTCCTGCTCCAGACTGGCTCGCTGGGTCACATGGCTTTCCAGACCACACAAAGTGCTTATATAAATACTTGTCTTAAACTTCTTTCTCATTAAATATCAGAAAATGGATATGCTTATTGAGTATCTGAAAGAAGTGTGGTATCTCATAAAAGGGTCTTAAGTAGCAACATTACTTACTTCCTACGTGAAGAAAATGTTCACATTATACATGGACTTGAAAGAGGCTTTTTTCACATACATATGTCATAATAATTATCTAGATGAAAATAAAGCATAAAAAACAATTTCTTTAGGAGATTTTATTAAGTTGTGCTGCCTATTTTTCAATGTACAACATATCAATAGTTTGATAGAATATTTTATGAGACTATTAAAATGGTTGCATACTGGTTGATATTAACTTCAGTTTATATTCATGTTTTTTAAATATTATTAAGCCAAAAACTAATTGAGTAAAATAGGTATGAATTCTCTGTAAATATGTTTAGAAATAACTATTTAACTTGAGCTCTAAAACCTTCTTCTTTTCAAATGCCTTTTGCGCTTGAAACCAGTATAACTTCTTGCCCTACGTTTGCTGAAATTAATAGATCCACAGAACTAAGAACTTGCCTTTATTTTATTTTAAAGAAAAAATCAACGGTCAGTGAGAATGCATAGACCTAGTTCTGAATGTCAATTCTTGGATTCATTAGAAGAAAATTAAACAAACTAGCATATATTTGTATAGATAGATAGGTGATAGATAGATAGATAAATAGATAGATGAAAGATAGTGATTATAAAATACTATCAAATAATTAAAGATCACAACAATAGTTTAAAGGGTAAAGCCACTTTCTGATAAGTCTAACCTGAGTTTACTCCCCAGTAAAACATGAGCAGGTTGAAGGAGAAGACTGAGTCCCACAGATTCTTCTCTGATTTGCACACACACCTTGGTATGTAGAAGTCACCCTATTTACACGCTAACATGCTTACTTAGATTCATGTACATGTATAGACTAAATAAAGCATAATATAATTTTAAAAGATGAAAGAAAATTGAAGAAAAGGTGAAGGCAGTTTCTTGAAGAACAAATATGAGGAATACAGAATTGTCATACTGCCTATATTATAAATTCTCCAAAATCTATTATACTTCAAAGTGCTATGTGAATACATACAGATTGTTAAGCTAAGATAAACATGCACAGTATTTATAAGGATAAGTTATGGGTCTAATGCTACTGTGAAACCAAGGGACAATCTGATCCATTTCCATCATGTTCAGTTGTTCTGTGTACCATGAGTCTCTCCTGAGGCTCATAATTATTGGAAATATCCTACCACAGAGACTCTTAAAATGAGAGCACAGTCATCCATACTTCAATATGACCCATACATTTCTTTATTTCATGACTCTAAATCTCACAAAACATATTTGCATTCAGTAATATTTGATTGGTGGTGAACACGATCCATCGACCATCAATCTCTTGTTAGAGTATTCCCTTCAGTTTTACTCTAGGAAGTCAGCTTCTCAAGTGATGTTCTCAATGAACATCAGTTGGTGCCTGTACCTCTACAGAAGCAGTATGACTCCATACTAACACCACAGACTCACAAGAAGAATTGAAAGTACAAACTTCATAGAAATATGGTATAGTCGGTCATCAATGGGAGGAGAGGCCCTCGGCCCTGTGAAGGTTCTATGCCCCAGTGTAGGGGAATGCCAGGGCCAGGAAGCAGGAGGGGATGGTGAGGAAGGGGAGGGGAGAGGGTACAGGTTTTATTGTTTTTGTTTTTGTTTTTGTTTTTTATTTTATTTTATTTTATTTTTCCAGAGGGGAAACTGGGAGGGGAGATATCATATGTTATGTAAATAAGTAAAATATCTAAGCAAAAAAAGAGAAAAAGAAGTAATCTAGCATAATTGTGGTTTTTAATGATGAAAATCTGGGAGATAATAGTAAAAATGTAAATACCCAGAAACTGGGAACAACCCAGATGTCCCTCAACAGAGAAATGGATACAGAAAAGGTGATACATCTACACAATGGATACTACTCCGCTACTCAAAACAATGACTTCATGAAATTCTTAGGGAAATGGATGGATCTGGAGAATATCATTCTGAGTGAAGTAACCCTATCACAAAAGAATACATATGGTATACACTCTCTGATAAGTGGATATTAGCCCAGAAGCTCAGAATACCCGAGATACAATCCACAAACCACAAGATACTCCAGAAGAAGGGAGACCAAAGTGTGGATACTACGATCCTTCTTAAAAGGGGGAACAAAATACCCATGGAAGGAGTTACAGAGAAAAAGTATGGAACAGAGACTGAAGTAAGGACAATCTAGAGATTACCCCATCTGTGAATCCTTCACATATACAATCACCAAACCCAGACACTACTGTGGATGCCAGCAAGTGCTGGCTGACAGGAGCCTGATAGAACTGCCCCCTGAGAGGCTCTGACAGTATCCGACTAATACAGAGTAGAGGCTCACAGCCTTCCATTGGACTGAGTACAGGGTCCCCAATGAAGGAGCTAGAGAAAGAACCAATGGAGCTGAAGGGTTTGCAGTCCCTTAGGAGGAACAACAATATGAACTAACTGGTACCTTCAGATCTTCCAGGGACTAAACCACCAACCAAAGAGTACACATGGTGGGACTAATGGCTCCAGCAGCATATGTATAGCAGAGGATGGCCAAGTTAGTCATCAATGGGAGGAGGAGAGGTCCTTGGCCCTGTGAAGGTTCTATGTCCCAGTGTAGGGGAATGCCAGGGCCAGTAAGCAGGAGGGGGTGGGATGGTGAGCAGGGGGAGGGGAGAGGGAACAGGGTTTTGGTTTTTTGAGAGGGGAAACTGGGAAAGGAGATATCATTTGAAATGTAAATATAGAAAATATCTAATTAAAAAAAAAGAGATTACTTTGTATTCAGAGGCAGGATTGTAAGAAGAAAGAGGAGAAAACTAGAGAGGGAGAAAGGAACTGGAGAGTGGAGTGGTAGAGACTGGGACAAGAGGTGAGCACACATAGACCCTGTGGAGGAGAAGGGGTAATAGGAAATGTGATACCATCAAGATGCTAATCTGGAGCATTTTAAAGAATTATGGCTGATACTGGCAAAGCATAACTCAAGGAACTGGCCAATCTTGCTGACCCAACCAGTAGTTATCACTGTGGCTCTTCTCCATATCAATGGTTTACTGGTATGGCCACTAGCAAGAGGCACTTGCTTAGGAAACAACAGAGGAATAGGTGGCACAATTCTCTAACCTCCGTTAAATATTCTGGGAATATTCCTGACCCCTGCTCTACCACACTAGTTTGACGTTCTTTTTCATCACACGTAATAAATTTAGATAAAGTCAGCAAACATTCATCAATGCAGTACATCGTCTAAGGCTTACATTCATTTTTCTGCTTTTTATTTTTTAACCAAAGCTCTTAAGTGTCCTCAGTTTCATTCTTATAATAATACTAAATGATTTTAGGCAAAGTTCCAGAGAAAAGATAAAGGAATAATTGTCAGGCGAAACCTGGTCATTAAATCAGAAAATCTAAGAGCACTTCTAAATGGAATTTTTTTTTTTTTTTTTTTGTTTGTTTGTTTTCGAGACAGGGTTTCTCTGAGTAGCCCTGGCTGTCCTGGAACTCACTTTGTAGACCAGGCTGGCCTCGAACTCAGAAATCCACCTGCCTCTGCCTCCCAAGTGCTGGGATTAAAGGCGTGCGCCACCACCGCCCGGCTGGAATTTTAAAATTATAATGCCAACAAAAGAACATATTTCCAAAAAGTTGTTCTTTAGTCTCAGTTACTTTTGTCATAGTCTGATTCCGTGCAGTGCTATAACATTTATGCTGCCCTCATCCTGAAGCATAGGGCAAGTTGGCAATAAGCATTTTTGATAAGCTGCTAGGTAGAAACTAGTCAAAACGAACAGAAAAGAGTGTCGAAGCAATGGTTTCCATTTCACAGTTAGCAACAAGAGAGCCAGTACCAATGAGAGGTCTTAGCATCCCAGCATACTCTGATCATGGCAGAGTGTCTGTTAGCATGTTCCCAAATCACTTTATCCTGAAAGAGCTTTGCACTTTGCTTGCTATGAAAGGAAAAGTGTTATGTTTAGTTTTTGCTGTGCTGTACCCTCTTTCTCTCTTCTTTACTTTTTAGTTTCTATCCTGCATTTCCTTACTGTGTACTGAAGAGACAGCTTCCTCAAAGAAGACATCGACTTTAGTTTAATTTTGAAAATCACATAATTGACAAATGAACTATTCACCATATAACACACACAACTTAACAGAAAGTAGTTATACCAGTAGTTCAAATCAGTTATATCTACTTAATCATCACTTGCTCTTTACAGAATAACAATACTCATCATTAAACTACTCTTGGTCATCAGAGTTTGAAACTGTTCGTTATCAAAGGCTTCCGGGCATATGAACCTCACATTACAGAAAGAAGAAGTGAAAGCAGACAAAGAAACGGAGAACAGTCCTTGTTACTGGGTGATAACTGAAAAAGAAAGTTAAGAGTTTTAAGAGACTGTAGCTTGGAAGGGAGTTACAGTGGCATGTGTGTATGTGTTTGTGTGTGTGTGTGTGTGTTATCATTAATGTGTATTACTTCACACATTCAATGAAATGCAGATAATGTCGCCTTGAAACAGCGTGGACTCTTTCTACAAACTAAGTTTACCCTCATCGTTTGGGATTAAAAGTATGTACTAAAGACTTGTCTGTATTCCAGCCAGGAGGATTAAATGTGTGTAATTCCTACCAGATGACACAGACCTAGAATGTCTTTGTGATTGTTGGCCAAAAAAGTCATATTACTGGATTAAAATTTTTTACATAAAATAGGATAGATAATTTAAATTCGAAAAACACCTGTCTTAGGAGTTTTGAATTCCAGTCACCATTTCTCCTCGAGGATATGATGTACAATCCTATGATTGTATGATTGCAATAGGATAACCTAAAATATTACAAATTTGCATTTTACTTATCTTCTTCATGAAATGAGACCTGTCTATTTGTCATTTTGGTGAGTTACAATAACATTTTTTTTATTCTGTTTTGTTTATAAAACAATCCACGGACATCAGCCTGGCCTTGTTTTTCTTTCTTCTTACTTCGACTTGCACGTTTGCTTGATTCAGCTACAATGCCCAGCTCTTGATGATCAGTGCTCTTTGCCATTTTACTTATCCTGTCTGGCTATTGCTATTATTACCTTCTAATTAAAGGGCCATTTTTATCAAACATATGTAGTTTTATGGATTAGTTTGGGTCATATTGCAGTTTAAGGCAGAGAGGGAAGGGAATCAATGCTAGAGGGAATAAAATATTAACTCTCTAGATTACTTAGTCTACCTTTTATTTATTTATTATTAATATTTGAACGATCATGTTCTATTTGTGCTGATCCTATCATTTTATTTTCTCAACCCAGACAATGTGAGCTCTGATCTGTGTAGAAGAGACCTCACATGACTTTAGTCACTGAGGGTCTTTAGAGCAACTTGCAGTAACGGGTCTCTCATACTTTCCTGCAATATATATGTGCATAGTATTCTACCCAGGTTGCAATATGATAATGATAGTTTTGGGTGATCATCTTTACCTTCTTCCTTCTGCTATTGTCAGGGCGCATCTAGATCATTATGACACTCCAGCTTGTGTGTGTGTATATATATATTATATGTATATATATATATATATATATACATATAATATATATATATATATATATATAATATATATATACACAGTTATATTTTATACCCTCTAGCATTGATTCCCTTCCCTCTCTGCCTTAAACTGCAATACAGCCCAAACTAATTCATAAAACTACATATGTTTAATAAAAAGGCCCTTTAATTAGAAGGTAATAATAGCAAAAGCCAGACAGGATAAGTAAAATATATATATTCAGTTATCCTGTTAGGTAGCTGCATTTACTATTCTCTGTCTGTTCCTACTGTAAAAAATTATTGCAAATAACCCTAACAAACCAGAAAAAAAAATGTTGTTTCCCCATTCTGTAGTTCAAATGTAACCTCTAAACATAAGTTTAGTTTGGAATATTGAGCTCATCTTGCAGGCTCTGTAGAAGGAGAAACCCTCTCACCCTTCAGTTGAAGCTGCCTACATTTTGTGATAGTGTGGTCTGTTGGAATACTAAATTTCATTATTATCTCTCTTGTGTATGTGTGAGTGGGGGGTGCATCCCTCACCCAGCTCTCTACTTCTTTGATTCTGACATACCTATATTTCTCATAAGGAAAGGAGACTTGTGGTCATGTAGGTCCTTCCCCAAGGCAATCCAGAGTAATTTGGCCATCTCCAAAGTAGCCTTGGCCATACAATATAAAACATGTTCACAAGGTCCAGAAATAAGCAATGCAGCAAAGAAGGAACAAAAAATTTGTCTTCTGTATTGTGACATCAAAATTACTTGGTATCTTGCTCCATTCACCATGTCCTTATCATTTCTTAATATTCAATATGAATTACATTCCACTTACCATTTTTTTGGTTGGTTTTATTTTCCTTTGTTTTCTATTTGTTTGTTTGTTTGTTTTGACAAGCAAGGCCTCTCTTTGTGTAGCCCTGGCTGTTCTGGAATGTACTCTGTTAATGAGGCTGCCAAAAACTTACAGGCATTTGCCTGCCTCTGCATTCAGAGTGCTGAGATTAAAGTCATATATCACTGCTGTCAAATACCTCATATCTTTAAAGAGCGATTTATTTATTTATTTATTTATTCACCATATTCCCTTCTTTGTTTACTCAGATATTGTAGATTCTTCCTGAAGTACTTACAGCAAATTTCAAAACTTGGATTATGAATCAAATATAGTCTGATTTAGTTTTCTTTTCCCTAATCCAAAAAACAAAACAAAACAAAAAACAAAGCAAACAAACAAAAAACAAAACAAAAGAACTATTTGTATTTGTAGGTATTAAACAAGATCAGTAGATTTTTCTAATAATTTGCTTTCAAAACCCCTTTACCGATTGTCTTAGTCAGGGTTTCTATTCCTGCACAACATTATGACCAAGAAACAAGTTGGGGAGGAAAGGGTTTTATTTGGCTTACTTCCATATTGCTGTTCATCACCAAAGGAAGTCAGGACTGGAACTCAAGCAGGTCAGGAAGCAGGAGCTGATGCAGAGGCCATGGAGGGATGTTCTTTACTGGCTGGCCTCTCCTGGCTTGCTCCAGCCTGCTCTCTTATAGAACTCAAGACCTCCAGCCCAGGGATGGCACCCCTCACAAGGGGCAATTGAGAAAATGCCCCACAGCTGGATCTCACGGAGGCACTTCCCCAACTGAAACTCACTTATCTTTGATAACTCCAGCCTGTGTCAAGTTGACACGCAAAACCAGCCAGTACACCAATTTTCCCCCAAACTCCAGTTTTCTTCTGCAAAGAAAATCTACTCTATTTAATTTGTGACTTTCCCACAGCATCATAACCTTGTGTGATGAGGAATTTGTTATCTTCTCTTCAAATGCATATCACCTTGTTATTCTTTAATCTTTCATTCTCAGGACCTGAACTATTCATTCTGAGTTAATTGCTATTAATATTTAAATGTGTCTGCCAGAACTGCATTATCAACTCCCACTAGATGTGATCCTTGCTGTAGAAAAAAAATCCTAGCACTAGCAATCTTATGACTTGCATTCAGAATCCCTCCAGAAGCATTCTCTAACCTTGGGAAAATCAATAGACTTTCAAGGCCTTCTTTTTCTTTGATGTAAAATGAAGTTGGGAGACTACTAATGATGAGTGCAAAGTTGGTGATGTGTGTGTGTTGTGTGGTTGTGTATGTCCTAATCTGTGAAAGGTGCATTTCTAACATTCCGTAAGTATATATAACTTACAATATTTTGAAGAAGTTGAGAAACATTGAGTTGTGTCGGAGAAACACAGACTTAGGCACCAATTAAAATCAGTAAGACAGATTTTAATGAGAAATAATGGCAAATGATAAGAGAAACTTCAATGTAGTACAGACCTGAGTTTTAAATGTAAAAAGTGGGAATTTGTAGTTCCTAACTGGTAGAGGTGGCATATAGAACACTGTTAAATAGAAACATCATAGAAATTTTTGTTACATTGATTTAAATAGTACCCATGTTGCAAATGGGCAAGAAAGGCTGGTTAAGGACTGTAGATACATAATAAAATAATAATAATAAAGATGTTTATATATGAGTTGAGTACATTTAATATTATCAAAAATTATATAATTATATTGGAGGCCAAATGTAAATATGTAACAAGACAATGCCCATAAAATGGACCTAATTAATAAAGTCCGGAAAGAGGTCTAGGAGAGTTTTAGCTCCTTGGCCTCAATACCTCTGACTAACACATGTATTGCTCTTGGTGGCTCTGTCTATCTACTGGAGGTGGATCTTTGAGTTCATTCTCCTCAATGCTGGGCATTTTGGCTAAGATCACCCCTACTGAATCCTGAGGGTCTTCCATCACCAGGGTATCTGGTATGATCTAGAGGGTCCTCCCACCTCCCATCCTCTAAGGCTACTTATTTCCATTAATTTTCTTGGCCCTCTGGGCTTCTCTTCTGTTCCCCATACCTGATCCTTGTCCCCTTTTCTCCTCCTTGTCCCCTCTCCCACCGAGGTCCCTTCCTACCTCTGCCTCCCTTGATTATTTCCTTTCCCCTTCTAAGTGGGATTAAAACATCCTCACTTGGGTCTTTCTGCAACAACTCTGGGATAAAGCCCACTGCATCATGATGGATGGGTTTTCTGATGGGGTCTTGGATTCAGTTTGTTAGTATTTTATTTTGTATTTTTATGTTGATATTCATGAAGAAATTGGTCTGTAATTCTCTTTTTCATTGTTGAGTATTTGTTTGGTTTATGTATCAGGGAGGCAGTGGCCTCATAAAATTTGGCAGTGTTCCTTCTGTTTCTGATTTGTGTAATAATTTGAGAAGTATTTAGTATTAAGTCTTTGAAAGTCTGGTAGAGCTCTTGTCTAAACCACCTGACCCTTTAAGTATTTTGTGGGAAAATTTTAATGACTGCCTGTATTTTGTTAACAGTTTATATAGGTAGATTATCTGATCTTGATTTAACTTTGGCAAGTGGTATCTGTCTAGAAAATTATCCATTTTGTTTAGATTTTTCAATTTTGTGAATGCAGGTTTTTCAAGTAACATCTAATGATCCCTTGGATTCCCTGTGTGTCTGTTGTTATATTCCCCTACTCATTTTCTGAGTTTGTTAATTTGAATAGTCTTCCTCTGTCTTTTAGTTAGGTCGATATAAGAGTTTTTTATCTTTTTTTGTTTGTTTGTTTTTGGTTTTGTTTTTTTTTCTCAAAGAACCAACTCTTTGTTTCACTGTTTCTCTCTATTGTTCTTTTTGTTTCTATTCTATTGACTTCAAAAGTAATTGTGGTTATTTTCTACCAAATGTACTTCTCTTGGGTATGTATGTGTTTTATCTAGGATTTTCAGGTGTGTTGTTAAGTTGCTCGAATTTCCTTATGAAGGTACTTGGTTCTATGAACTTACTTCTCAGCATTGCATTCATAGTATCCCATAAGTTTGGGTATGTTGTGCATTTCTTTTCATTTAATTCTAGGAACTGCTTAATTTTCTTTTTTCTTTCCTTCCTTCTTTCTTTCTTTCTTTCTTACCTTCCTTCCTTCTTTCTCTTTCTTTCTTTCCTTCTTTCTCTTTCTTTCTTTGTTTCTTTCTTTCTTTCTTTCTTTCTTTCTTTCTTTCTTTCTTTCTTTCTTTCTTTCTCTATCTCTATTTCTTTATCTCTTTCTCTCTTTCTTTCTCACTTTCTTTTTCTTCCTTGACCCAGTAATCATTCAGTATAGGTGTTAAATTTCCATGAGTTTGTAGACTTTTTTTTCTAGCTTTGTTTTTCTGTCATTCTTGAAGTCTAGCTTAATGCATGATGGTCCGATAAGATACAAGGTTGTTTCAATTTCTTGTATCTGTTGAGACTTACCTTTTAAGTAGATTTTGTAAAATGTTATACAGGGTGCTAAGAAAAAGACTTACTCTTTTGTATTAGGATAAAATGTTCTATAGATATCTTTTATGTCCTTTTGATTCATAATATCTGTTAGCTCCATTACTTCTCCATTTAGTTTAAGTCTAAGAGACTATACCATTGGTGAGAATGAGGTATTGAAGTCTCCCACTATTAACATGTGAAGGTCAATGTGTGATTTAAGCTTTAGTAATGTTTCTTTTACAACTGTGAGTAATATTTGTCATTTTGTTTGTTTGCTTGCTTGTTGTTTTTGCATTTCATGCATAGATATTAATAGAACCATCATTTACATAGATATTTTTCCTTGGTGAGCATGAAGTCTATAATTCTACTCTTTAATTTTGGTTTGAAGTCTATTTTGTTAGAATAGTTATATTAGCTTGCTTCTTGGGGCCATTTGATTGGAAAGTGTTCTTGCAACATTTTATTCTGAGATCTATCTTTGAGATACATTTCTTGTATACAGCAGAAGAATGGCTCTTGTTTTTGCATCCATTCATTTAGTCAGTGTCTTTTTTGTGTGGGAACGGAGTCCATTTATATTGAGAGATACCAATAAACAATGACTGTAAATTTGTTGTAGTTGTTGTTGTGTATGTGAGTGTGTGTGTGTGATTTCCTTCATTTGGTTATGCTGCTGTGAGATTATTTATTACCTGCATTTTTGTAGTTGTACTTAATCTCCTTGGGTTGGAAGTTTTTCCTAGTATCTTACATTTATGGGTAGTGTTTAAATTTGACTTTATCATGGATTATCTTCTTTTCTGAATTATGCTAATTAAAAGTTTTGCTGAGTAGAATACTCTGGCTTGGCATCTGTGGTCTCTTAGAATCTAAATCACATCTGTTTAGGTCTTTCTGGCTTTTAAAATATCCATTGAGAAGTTGTGTATAATTCTAATAAGTTATCCTTAATATGCTAACTTGCTCCCTTAAAGATTTTAATAATCTTATTTTGTTTTTTATTTGTTCAGTGTTTTGATTTTTAAGGGGTGAAGGGGCTTTCTTTTCTGGTCCACTTTAGTTGATGTTCTTTAAGCTTCTTGCATGTTTATGGACAGATTCTTCAGATTAAGAGTATTTATATTGGATATTTTATGTATTTACATTTCAAATGTTACCCCTTATCCCATGCCTCCTCCCTCTGCTACTATGAGGGTGCTCTCCCTCCCACCCACCCACTCCCACCTCACCACACTGACATTCCCCTACACTGGGACATTGAGCATTTGCAGGACCAAGGGCCTCTCCTCCTATTGATGCCAGACAATGCCATTCTCTACTATATATGCAGCTGGAGCTATGGGTCCCTCCATATGTACTCTTTGGATGGTAGTTTAGTCCCTGGGAGATCTGGCAGGGTCTGGTTGACAGATATTATTGTACTTCCTATGGGGTTGTAAACCTCTTCAGCACCTTCAGTCCTTCCCCTAACTCCTCTATTGGTGTCCCTTTGCCCAGTCCAATGATTGGCTGCAAGCATCCTCTTCTGTATTTATAAGGTTCTGGCAGAGCCTTTCAGGAGAAAGCTACAGCAGGCTTCTGTGAGCAAGTACCTCTTGGCATCCACAATAGTTCTGGGTTTGGACATTGTATATAGGATAGATGCCCAGGTGGGGAAGTTTCTGGATGGCCTTTCCTTCAATCTCTGCTCCACATTTTGTTCCTATATTTCTTTTAGACAGGAGCCATTCTGGGTTAAAAATTTGAAGATGAGTGGGTGACCCCATACCCAAACTATGGGCCTTGCCTAACCTCTAAATATGGTGTCTTCTTGAGTTCTCTCTCCCCATTGTTAGGCACTTCAGCTAATTTCATCTTTGTTGGGTCTTGGGAGCGTCTTGCTTTCCTGGCATCTGAGATTTGCTGGTGGCTACCCTCAATTCCCCATCCCCCATTGCTACAAACCTCCATTCAAATTACTAACCCTCTGTATAACATTGCCTTCTCTTCCCATACCTGATTCTGACCCCCCTTTCCCCTCCCCCTCCTCTGTTCCTCCAAAGTCCCTCTCAACTTCTACTTCCCATGAGTATTTTGTTCCCCCTTCTAAGAAGGACTGGAACAACTACACTTTGGTCTTCTCTTCTTTCTTCTGAGCTTCATATGATCTGTGAATTGTACCTTGGGTATTCCAAGCTTTTGGGCTATCCACTAATCAGTGAGTACAAACCATGTGTGTTCTTTTGGGACTGGGTTACCTCACTCAGGATGATATTTTATAGTTCTATCCATTTGCCTAAGAATGAAGTCATTGTTTTTAATAGCTTAGTAGTATTGTGTAAATGTACGACATTTTCTGTATCCATTCCTCTGTTGAAGAAGATCAGGGTTCTTTCCAGCTTCTCGCTATTATACACAAGGCTGCTATGAACATAGTGGAGCATGTGTCCTTATTACATGTTGAAGCACCTTTTGGGTATATGCCCAGGAGTGATATAGCTGGGTCCTCAGATAGTACTATGTCCAGGTTTCTGACAAACTGCCAGACTGATTTCCACAGTGGTTGTAACAAGCTTGCAGTCTCACCAACAATGGAGGAGTGTTTCTCTTTCTCCACATCCTTGCTAGAATTTGCTGTCACCTGAGTTTTTGATCTTAGCCATTCCGACTGGTATAAGATAGAATCTCAGGGTTGTTTTGATTTGCATTTACCTAATGAATAAGGATGTTGAACATTTTTTTTAGGTGCTTCTCAACCATTTAGTATTCCTCATTTGAGAATTCTTTGTTTAGTTCTGTACCCCATTTTTAGTATGGCTATTTGGTTCTCTGGAGTCTAACTTTTTGAGTTCTTCGTATATATTGGATATTAGCCCTCTATCAAATTTAGGCTTAGTAAAGACCTTTCTGTAATGTGTTGGTTGCCGTTTTGTCCTATTGCCGGTGTCTTCTGCCTTACAGAAGCTTTGCAATTTTATGAGGTACCATTTGTCAATTCTTGATCTTAGAAAATAAGCCATTGATTTTCTGTTCAGGAAAATTTCCCCTGTAGTAGTGTATCTGGTTTTATGCTGAGGTCTTTGATCTACTTGGACTTGAGCTTTGCACAAGGAAATAAGAATGGATCAATTTGCATTGTTCTACATGCTGAAATCCAGTTGAACCAGCACCATTTGTTGAAAATGCCTTCTATTTTCCCACTGGATTATTTTAGCTACTTTTTCAAAGATCAAGTGACCATAGATGTGTGGGTTTATTTCTAAATCTTCAATTCTATTCCATTCATCTACCTGCCTTTCTTTGTACCAATACCATATACCATGCAGTTTTTTAATCACTATTGTTCTAAACTACACCTTGAGGTCAGCGATGGTGATTCTCCCAAAAGTTCTTTTATTGTTGAAAGTAGTTTTCTATGATTTTGTGGAAAATAATTTCTGGGTCTTTGAGCTGGGAATCTTCTCCTTCTTCCCAATTATTCTTATGTTTGAGCTTTTCATAGTGTCCCAGATTTCTTGGATGTTCTGTGTTAGGAAATATTTATTTTTAACATTTTCTTTGACTGATTTATCTATTTCTTTTATCTTGTCTTCAACACCTCAGATTTTCTTTTCCATCTCATATAGTCTCTTGTTGATAATTATATCTGTAGTTCCTGGTCACTCACCTAATTTTTTCATTTCCAGAATTCCTTCAGTTTCTATTTTCTAGTTTCTAGTTTCTGTTTGCTTTTTTTTTTTCAGGTATTAAACAATTTTATTTATTTTCTTTGACTCTAGGTTTGCTTGCTTGTTTTCTTGGCTGATTGATATTCTTTTAGGAATTAAACTATTAGCTCCATTTTTTAAATTATCTTTTCCTTGACTTCTTTAAGGGATATATTCATTTACTTTTTAAGGATGCCTATCATCTTCATAAAGTTGGTTTTTAGAAATTCTTTCTTGTGCTTCAGTTGCATTGGAATATTCAGAACTTGCAATAGTGGAATGGGTAGGTTCTGGTGATAACATATTGCCCTAGTTGTTGTTGACTGTGTTCTCACACTGATGCCAGACATCTGAATATGGAGAGATTATAGGTCTAGATGCTGATATCTGGGTTTGTGTCTGTCAGATAGATGTTTTCGTTCTTGGGTTCTATTTCCAATGGGATCTTCTGGCTAGAGTTACATGTGGTTGAGTAGAGGATCTCTGCCTGAGTTGGGGGCTGGACTTCTAATATCATGGACGGCCTCTGGTCCAGAAGGGGTTTGCTACCCAAATTTAGGGCTGGAGTTCTGGTGATATGAGTAGCTCCTGTTCTAACCAGGGATCTTCTGGGGAGCAGGGTGTTGGGATGGCCTTTGGTGGAGTAGGAAGGTTTTGCCAGAGGTGTTGATTGGAATATGGTTATTTTTATATCTTAAGCCAAAGTAATTATTTTAATGATAAGACAGATGATTTACTAGTTAGAGACTCATGTTGCAAAGCACAACTCCAATTCAATCTCTAGTGCACACTTGGTTGACTGTGAGAGTTCTCTGACCTCCACTCATTGCCATGGTATACATGCGTACACATAGGCACACACATACACACACATACACACACACACACCCCTCATGCACAACATAATAATTAGATAGATAAATAAATAAATATAAAAATGTAATAAACATTGCTCTAGAGGTACCCTTAAGCTAGGCAGGGTATTTGAAAAGAATTAAGAAAAAGGCATATCAAAAATTAACAAAATGGAAACCACAAGCATTATTAAGTGAAAGTCTAATAGTTTAATCAAACGAGATTTAAATTGCTTCAATAAATTTATTATAGAGTCTGGAATGAATTAAATAGAGAAAGAGCATATGACTATAATTTTATTTCTTCAACTACAGCTCCAGCTGAGATTTCTTTGTGTATATAAGTAATAATGTCCCACAAACCAGTTAGGGAGAGGTTCTAGAAAGACTTCACACATATTTCTTTTCCTGGGGTTTACGAAGAGAAAACTAGCATATGTCTTGATAGTTAGAGGAGAATCCTTTGAATGAACTCTGTGCTAGCTTCTCCAAGTGACAATTTATTCTAAGTATTTACCATGTTTTCATTTAGCAATTTCACTTAGAATGTTTAAAGAAACCAATGTCTATCATCATGATTACAGTGACACCCCAAGCATTTTTTTTTGACATGCAAAAGTGTATGTTGACTGCTACAGTAACATTCTTAAGTTTTTGAAATTCTGAGTTACATATTAAAAATCACAGTTTGCTGTCATGGTGTGCTATGGGAGTCTGCATGAGGGCAGTATAATGTGCCATACCCGTGTGGCATAAAGTCGTTTTCATGTCAAAGTGAAAAGTAAACCTGTTTACAAGTTAAATGATTTCCTTTCGGTTTAAGTTCTCAAACTGTGAGTGCCAGGGGAAGCTCCTTGGCAGGCAGGTTCTTCCACCTGTTCTTAGATGAAACAACATAAATTGAAGCCCGAGGCAATGTGATTTTCATCACTAAACAAAATGCATTGACTTTACAATCGTGCAAAGGCAAACTAGCAGTGTGCTCAAATGCATGGTAAATAGTTTAAATGTTTACAAGTCTCTTTACAAGTCTGAAATTCTTGCCTAAAACATTTATATTCATTATTTTGATGGCATAATCAATGATGAATTTGCTTATTCAAAGTAAATAAGCAAAAATATTAAATAAAATAAGCCTGATGTATTCAGAGAACAGGTTAAACACCACTTTAGTAAGTAAGTAAGTACGGCATTATCTCTGTGCAGCTTGGCTGATTTCTAATACCATCAATTAGAGAAGTTGGCGATCTCATATAATTTACAGAGAGTAAAGCCATACTGACTTGGAACTTTTCTGCTCAAGTGACTTACATATGTTGTTTATAAGTAAGACAATTATGAACCCTGGTAAATATGAGTTGTATCATTTTCTAAATCGTGTCAAAGCTGGAGCATTCAGCACTGAGTATCTTTTCTTGAATTCCTCTGATTGAAATCTATCTTATGAATAAAATAGGTGGAACCAGAGAGATGACCTTATATGGTCGCATTTGGAATGTGGGAGCAATCTTACAATAAAAGTTACAGTTTATCAGTGAGTGCATATCATGTGTGTTCTTTTGTGATTGGGTTACCTCACTCAGTATGATATTCTCCAGATCCATCCATTTCCCTAAGAATTTCATAAATTCACTGTTTTTTATAGCTGAGTAGTACTTCATTGTGTAGATGTATCACAATTTCTGTATCCATTCCTCTGTTCAGGGACATCTGGGTTGTTTCCAGTATCTGGTGATTATAAATAAGGCTGTTATGAACATAGTGGGGCATGTGTCCTTGCTATATGTTGGAGCATCTTCTGGGTATATGCCCAGGAGTGGTATAGCTGGGTCCTCAGGTACTATGTCCAATTACCTGAGGAACTGCCAAACTGATTTCCAGACTGGTTGTACCAGCTTGTAATCACACCAATGGATTGCAATGGAGGAGTGTTCCTCTTTCTCCACATCCTTGCCAGCATCTGCTGTCACCTGAATTTTTGATTTTAGCCATTCTGACTGGTGTGAGGTGGAATCTCAGTACTTGGTACTAGAGATGTTATGATTTGCATTTCCCTGATGACTAAGGATGTTGAACATTTCTTTAGGTGCTTCTAAACCACTAACCAAAGAGTACACATGGTGGGACTCATGGCCCCAGCTGCATATGAAGCAGAGGATGACCTAGTAGGACATTAATGGGAGGAGAGGCTCTTGGCCCTGTGAAGGTTCTATGCCCCAGTGTAGGGGAATGCCAGGGCCAGGAAGCAGAAGATGATGGGCTGGTGAGTAGGGGGAGGGGGTAGGGAATAGGGTTTTGTTTCAGAGGGGAAACAGGGAAAGGGGACATCATTTGAAATGTAAATAAAGAAAATATCTAATAAAATATAAAAAAGAGTTACACTTCAATTGTTAAAAGAAAACCTAAAATTTAAATATGGGGTTTTGTATTCTGCTCAAGTGACTTACATAGGTTGTTTATAAGTAAGACAATTATGAACCCAGGTAAATATGAGTTGTATCATTTTCTAAATCGTGTCAAAGCTGGAGCATTCAGCACTGAGTATCTTTTCTTGAACTCCTCTGATTGAAATCTATCTTATGAATAAAATAGGTGGAACCAGAGAGATGACCTTATATGGTTGCATTCGGAAGGTGGGAGCAGACTTACAATAAAAGTTACAGTTTATCAGTGAGTGATAAACTGTAAGGGTGTTATTGATCACCCTTGTCAGGTGATCAATAAACAGCTGGCTATGCAATAATCATTACAAACAGTTCCAGTGGGAAGAAAAATCTCTGTAAATAGTCATGATAGCACACAAGTAATGATTACTACCCCCTCATGTAGTTCACACCACACACACACACACCGAGTTCATTGTTTACAATGTTTCTTGGTTTCTGAATTTCTATTATGGTGCCTTAGTAGCAAATCCAGGATGTTGATCATTGGATTTGGAGGCAACCAGCGACCATAAAGCAGGTCTCTGAGGCCAACACAGGGGCTTATTGAATGCCAGGAAAACACTCCATGTAACCTGATTCTCAGGATTCTTAAAAAAGGGGCTCGTAAGTCAGAGGTGATAATTTATTTTGCTTAAGATTAAATAAAAACTTTATTTGTCAGGGTTTAGATAGGAAAAAATATTTAGCTTTGAAATGCATTTCTTGTTTTCAAAATAGGAAACGTGTAATATAGGCATAAATAACTAACTCTCTTTAAATATATATTTCAAATACTGACATTTTCTAAGCTAAAAATTTATTTTATGTATAGAAGTGTTTGGCCTGCATATATATATGGTGTGTGTGTGTGTGTGTGTGTGTGTGTGCACCAAGTAAATGTCTGATGCCTATCAAAGTAAGAAACAGATATCAGATCTCTTGGTACTAGAGACGTAATTTGTCATAATATACCTTGTGGTGCTGAGAATCGAAGCACGGTCTTCTGCAAAAGTATGGTGGACTCCTGACTGATGAAGCATCGCCTCAGCTCAGAAAGTACTGACATACTTAGCCAAGACAGACTTCTAGTATTTAAAAGACACTAAGAGCCCAAAAGAGCCAGTATTAAACTACAAAGAAAATAATTCCATTTAAATAAAATAAATACAAATCAACTCACTAAAATATTTGCTTTTTAAAATTCACATTACTTAAAAATAACAAAAGTGTGCTCAATCATTAAGTATATAATGCAAATCAGTGCTTAAGAGTATTGATTGTTGATTTTTTATTGGTTATTTTATTTATTTACATTTCAAATGTTATTCCCCTTCCTGTTTTCCCCTCTGCAAATCCCTTACCTCATTTCCCCACTCCCCTGCTTTCATGAGGGTGCTCCCCTCCCACCAACCCGCCCACTCTTGTCTCATGGCCCTAACACTCCCCTATGCTGGGGCATTGAGCCTCCAGAGGACCAAGGGCCTCTGCTCCCATTGATGCCAGATAAGGCAGGCTTCTGTTACATATGCAGCTGGAGCCATGTCCCTCCATGTGTACTCTTTGGTTGGTGGTTTAGTCCCTGAGAGCTCTGGAGAGCTCTGGTTGGTTGATACTGTTGTTCTTCCTGTGGGGTTACAAACCCCTTCAGCTCCTTCAGTCCTTCCCCTAACTCCTCCATTGGGTTCCCTGTACTCAGTCAGATGGTTGGTTGGAAGCATCTGCCTCTGTATTTGTCAGGCTCTGACAGAGCCTCTCAAGAGACAGCTATATCAGGCTCCTTTCAGCAAGCTCTTCTTGACATCAGCAATAGTGTCTGGGTTTGGTGGCATATGGAATAGATTCCCAGGTAGGACAGTCTCTGGATGGCCTTTCCTTCAGTCTATGCTCTACTCTTTGTTCCTGTACTTCCTTTAGACAAGAGCAATTCTAGGTTAAATTTTTTGAGAAGGATTGGTGGCTCCAACCCTCAACTGTGGCCATGCCTAACCTCTGGGTATGGTATCCACGGGTTCTCTCTCCTCTGTCTGGGGTATTTCAGCTAATTTCACCTCATTGGAACCTGGGAGCCTCTTGCTTTCCTGGCATCTAGGACTTTCAGTTAGCTACCCCCAGTTCTCCATTCCCCATTGCTATACACCACTGTTCAATTTCGTGACCATCTTCAGTCCATCTTTCTGTCTCCTCCCACCTCTGATCCTGCACCCCTTTATTCCCTATCCCTCCTCTCTTCTGCCCAAGTCCCTCCCACCCTCTATTTCCTGTGATGGTGATACATTTATCATTCTTTCTTAGCTATTTTAATCCTTAGCTGTAAAAACTTGGCAACTTTTAGAATCAAATATTTATACTTTCTCAATTCAGAAACAAAATGAATTGTTAGAATATGAAAGTTTATTTTTAAGAGGATTGAGGGAAGGGAAAGTAGACATATCTGCCATTTTATTAATAAGGGGTGCTTTGCTTGCACCCTCTTCAAAACCTTTTAAAATCATGTTACTAAGTACCTTATGGGATTTTATCACTTAGTACAATGCTCAGTTTGGGAATTGAAAATATCTCCAACTCTGCAATTCCTTAAACAAATTTATAAAAACTTTAGTAGAATTTTTGTATTTTCCTATGTTTGTCAGCCTTTTCTTCGGAACCCCGATTTATTGTCATTTCTTACTGTACCCCAATTATCTTTCTATGCTTTTCAAGTGCTATCTATCCCACACTTTCAAAAACAGGAGTGGGACTGGGTATTGACATTCAGAATACACACAGACCAAATAGATCATAGTTAGAGAGACCAGTGAACACATGGCTTGGAGTTAAATTCTTGCAGCTGTTTCTGTTTGTGTTTTTGCCAGGTATTGGAAAGCAATGTCTGACTGTTTCACAGAGATGCAGATGATCAGCCCTCACTCTCTGCACTTGCTCTATCAGAGTCTAAACAGCCTATCTTCCTTCATCCTTAGCTCCGTGTGTAACAAGGCACTTGCACTGCAAATTCCACAGAAACCACAGGACACAGAGGCTTCCAACTCAATGACTCTGCCTTCCCTAGCCCATTCGATTCTTCTCCTTTTCCTTTGCTTTCTTCTCTTAGACTCTCTCCCTGCTGTGTTTACTCTGCGTTTGCAGGAGCTTCAGAGGGAGTTAGACAAAGATAAAAATTTTATAGTGTAGTAATTAGAGTAACAGGTAACGAGATCAGCGAAAACATGGCTCAGAGTTAAATTCTTGCAGCTGTTTCTGCCTGTGTCTTTGCCAGGAATTGGAAAGCAGCATCTCACTGATTCGCAGAGCTGCAAATGATCAGCTCTCACTTTCTGCACTTGCAAGTTCAGTTTCTTTGCAAGGAAAATAGCAAAACAATTAACATATCTCTAGTTTTCGAATTGAGACAGTGTTCAGAAATGTGGTGGGTTTTTTTTTATATCTCATTTTAAAACTGTTTATTAAAAGGCATGATTGGGTTATATGATGAGCAAAAGTATATTTAAATCATAATTGTCAGAGTTAAAAACATCTGTTGATATTTAGTATTCTCATTCATACAAAGTTATTCTTAGTTCAGAATTGTCTCAATCGAGTTCATCATGAGATTATCTGGGGATGCTCACAAAAGTATGAATGTCCTTGGATTTCCCCCAGGACTAATTCATCAGAATCTACAATAGAGGATCTCAACTGCACAATTTGAAAGATCTTAAATGCAGTTATTCTACTCAGAACACAACATGAATCACTGGCTTGGTCTTAACCAAACTTTGCCTATTTATAGCTAATTTGCTACGTCTAATTAGTCAGCAAAATCAGTGCTATTTAAACTGTCTTCTATCTATTCCACTTCTACTGCCAGTATCCTTCTTATAATGCTTGATTTTAGAATTTCACCCTTTCTCTGAGTTTTGGTGCAGACAGAGGTGACAAAACTGTATTGACTTGGTGGCTTCAAGACCAAACACTTATTTTTGAACAGCAGTAGAAATCAATATTCTAAGGGTAGGAGCCAGAAAACATTGTGAGCTTAGAGCACCCTTCCTACCTTGCCCCCATAGGGAAAGATGAAGAGGAGGGAGGAAGAAAAGGATTGATGAAAGGAGGGATGGAAAGAGAGATACTTCCTGTTACATCTTGGAGGGGCACAAACCCTATTATAATGGTACCCTTTCCATGAACTTGGTAAGTCCCATCCTAACTCCAAATGCCTTCAGACTGAGCATTCCAACTTCATCATTTTAAATCAAACAATAATCCATATTTTATTCCCTTGATATGTAACTTACAGGAAACCTTATGACATTGATTGTGTTCTCACATGTTGTATAGTATGAAGTTATATGATATTTACTTTTACACATTGTCACTTTTATTTCCTAGAAACTCAAACATTTTTTTTTTCTCTATTTAGGTTTGGATTCAGGTTTACAAACAAGATAAATTAATCACAACAAGTTCAAGCAAAAAAAAATTTAACTTCCTCAAAAGATAAATATCTGGAGAGTGAACATATAACCTAGAGAATAAAGTTTATACAATTGCAGAAGAAGAATAAAAGAAGCAATGTGAAATTTAGTTAATAGCTCTAAACTTCTACCACTATTGATCACATTTCACATTTTTCCCTCTATTTTTAAACTATTACCAGAATAATCAATTTGTAACTAAGAAAGTGATCATAGGTCCATTGCTAATGCACAAGTCTCCAGAAAATAAAAATTAAATCCATTTGGCCCTTAACACTCCTATAGTATAGCAAATAATTAAAATTTATATAACATCTGAGTTCCTCATGATGAATACTAGATTCACATAACAAGTAATAAAAATGATTAAACAGCCTATAGTATGGCTGCCTCAAATTCATGTGAACTCTTCTTTCTCTTTATGAAGCCCATTGCTTCTAATACATAGACAACATTATTTGCCATTCAATGAAAAATCCATTCACACATAACCTTAGGTTCCCCAAAATTACAGCCAGTCTCTTATTCTTATTAATGCATGCAAAATTAAGGCTGATAAATATGAGACAGATTTTAAAAGTCTATATATTTACACTTGTTGCTTTATATTTGGGTATAAAGAAGTGGCCTCTCAGCTTCCTGGTCCTATTTCTTTGCCTAACTTACCTCATTACCCTAACATGATGATCTCTTGAACATAAAAAGATTATATATATTAGATCTCTTGAATACAAAGAGATTAAATATTAAGCGACGAGAAATATTAGCCTTGTTAAAGATTCCTCCTGTTTCTAAACTTTGAAGGTCATCTGAGCTAGCATCGAAAATCTGAGCTTCCCCTAATAAACATACAAAATATAAACTACCATCTGGCCTTGTGATTCATCCAGTCAGTCATGATTTGTGTTTAGTCATGTAAAATATCTGCATTGCACAGGACAATAGGCACGGTTGTCTAACAGCATGTGACTATGTTGTGGGAGGGTACATATGAGTAGCCCTGCATAATAGAACAGTCTTCTACTTTTCTACTTCTACTTCTCAATCTGCAGAATTATGAAGATCTATTTATGATAAACGCCTGCATGAGGAAACCAGAAGTCCTTATAGGCCTTGATGGACTTTGACCCCTACTTTCTGTCTCTCTCTCCCTTTTTCTCTTCCTCCCTCTCTTTCTTTCAACCTGAATGAGGAACTTTCTGAGTGATGCCAAATTGTTATTTTAACCCAAGTTTAAAGGGCTATACACTTTTAATGTTTTCAACTCAATAACCATTATTATATATAAGTATTGACCCATTTCAAAATAATTCTGAGGATAAATTTTATTATAATATATTAATATTAAGTCTAAAAATGTTTAATTCCAGTAGCCAGTTGAGAATTTAAAGTCTTAGCCACAAAATAATTTGGCTGTGGGAAGATTTTATACATACCCTTCTGTTTACATAATAAATCTTTTGTGACTATGATGAACATAGTATATTTTCAGTGGAACATCTTTGACTTAAAAATGGCTTTTAACAAACATTCACATATGATAAAATGTGATTTGTCATATCCAAATCATATGTGATTTATTAAATATCCTTCTATTGACCACATAACAATATAAATTATACTTGCTTCAGATTGTGAAATACATTTCATAATATCCTCTTTCAAACAGAGTACACTTTTCTAAATTATAGTCCTGCAATGATGAATTTTTCTCCTATGGCCTCTTTTTTCCTACTGCTACCAAAGTAGATTTTTCTGATATATTAACCAGAATCACTAGTACACTTTATTTTACATCTCCTCTCTCAAATAGTCAAAGATAATCACTCATGCCAAAATTAGTGGAGGAAAGGCAGTTACAAGGAGTGATTAAAAATAAACTTGTTAACTTGTTTGATGATGATGATGTACATTAAAAAATTATATCTACCTGACAAAATAATTTATCATTAATATCATAACATTGTAATATGATAAACAATCAGAATTTAAGCTTCTTTACATTTTTTGTCATCTATTGAAAAACTAAATGGTATTGCTAAATATGAAATAGTTACATACAAATCATTTTGTGTATTCTTTTAAAACTAAAATGTCTCTACACACTTTGCAGTTTTAACCCTAAGTACAACAATGTAAAATATGACAGAAGCATAAAGGATACTGAGTTCTGGCCCAAAGAACCAAAATCCACTTAGCTTTGAGAAAGAGCAAATGGGGATCATTTGAGGTGACTTGCATATAAATTGGGCTGTGTTCACAATCATAATTAAAACAGATTGTCCAAGAACATTTGTATTTCTATTTTGGTGGTAGCAAGCAATAACTGTAACCATTTTTATTCAGAAATCTAAAGGAGTGGATATCACACGAGTTTCCCTGCAATGGACATCCTGTACTTACAACAGTTAGTTGCTGCTCTATCATAAATAATCTGTGACACACTTGGGGATATTATTTTGTACTTGTAGTTCAGTGAGTGATCACTCCATAGAATGTAGACCTTTGAACAGCCAATAGGGAAGAAATAGAAAGATCAAGGAGCTTTATGAAGTCTAAAATGCGAATCATAAATCTGATAATCTGAAGAGCTACTGGAGATTCTCTGCAATTAAGGAAATGTATAAGTCAACAGAATTCTAAAAAGAATTTCAAAGGAATTCTGTTTCTTTTGATTTTTACCTATGTATTATAATTTTGAATAATACTTCATTGAAACTAGTTGTTTGTTAAATCACGTGAAGTGAATGAGAAAAAGACAAGACAGAAACTGTGAAAGCAGAGCTTGTAAAAACAACATAGTTAAAAAGATTCACCCCTCAAGTAAGTGCCTTAATTTGTTTCTCTGTTGCGGTGATAAATGCCCAAACAAGATTCTTTAAGGGATAATAAAGTGTTTAGTGGGCTTACAAGTCCAAGTTACAGCCCATCCTTGTACAGTAATGAAGGCAACAGGAATTTAAAGTTGGTAGTTACATTACACTTACAGTCAAGAAGAAAGATCAATAATTTAATCTCCATTGCTACTGCTCAGCTTTCTTGATTTCTCCACTCTTATGTAGTCCATAACACCCTACTTAGGAAGTGGGGCACCCGAGCAGTCTAGGTAACCTGTCACAGACATGCTTTTGAATCATTTGAATCCTGTATCTCCACTCACTAGGACCTAGAACTAAAAACTGAATAGCTCCTTCTTACTGACTTGACACCTAAGCATAACACATTTATGCCATAACATTTCACCCATTGTCCCCAGGGCTCAGAACTATGTTATAACAAAATTTCTGTCAGTCCAATTTTAAGAATTTTCATTGTCATTAGAATTTCCAACACTTAAAGAGCTAAAAGTTTCTAAACTGCGGGCTCCTACATAGTACAAATCCAGTCAGATGTTTTCAAAATTAAATGGTAAATAATAAACATTCTTATTTTTATTAGATATTTTCTTTATTTACATGTAAATTTCTCCATTCCCAGTTTCCCCTCCAAA
>NW_022196915.1:92108996-92125078 GCF_008632895.1 Mastomys coucha | reverse complement strand
AGTGTCTCTGGCTAGAGCTTGTCCTGTCCCTGCTGCCCTGCAAGTCCCCTGCGACTCATGGGGCCTGTGCCTCCCGGCCGGCTGCTTCTATCTTAGGAACTCACCAGAGAGAAAATGGAGGCTCTCACCTGAGTCTCTGGCTTAAGGTGTTCTCTGGAGGTAGGCCCTCCACTTGCAGGAAAGGGGCAGAGAAGGACACTGATCCTCCTCTGTCACTAGAAAGCTGAGAGGATCCTCAATAATAAACATTCTTATGCCAAAAGGAAAGAAACAGAAATTACCAAGAAGCAATCACACTGCTTATAAAATCAAAATTGAACTGGGCAAACTCCAAATTCATGAATTCTAAAACAATAAACTTGGGGAAGACCAGTTTTCAATCCCTGTCACCTGGTGCACATGGTTTCTTTCCTGAGCAGGTACCATTCCATTCTCAGAGACTGACTTTGTAGACGTCCAATATTCTTGGTATCTATGTTGTCCTGAGGTCTTCCTTGGAAATGAAGGCTTCTCTATCATAACTTTGACCGAATAGCTTCTAAAGACTTCCCTGCAGGTAATATGAGCTTGTTTCACACTGCCTAGTTTTAGCCTTTGTACATGGTCCACTCTCAATATCAGCAGCATATATGTCAGTTGCCAAACTCTGCCACATGATAAGGATATGACCTACCTCTCCTGTGAACCATAAGTGTACCGAAAAGGACTCTAGCCAGCTCCAGCATGGCAAACATGGTTCTGATAGGTCTCATCCTTCTTCAAATCCCCTCAGCCTTGCTAAAAGCCATTAGATTCCATTCCTAAAGCTAGCCAACAGGGTCTATTCCCTTATTTGTCCACTTCTTTTCTTGAGGCTGACTACCAAGGTCCATCTATCAAAATATTGAAATGCAGCAATCAAAAGCCCTCCTTGGTCCATTTAATTAACAGGGTGAATTAAAATTAAACATGTTTAATTAAATATTAAAGGTTTTTAAAACATTGACATACATTCAGCTAAAAACTACAAAGGGAAAAAACAATATAGGCATTATTTGACACACTAAGCTTTAAGATAAGAAATGGGAAAACTCCATTGTTATACAGTAGAAAAATGAACCTTATTTATGGCTGGAGTCAATGTGAATTATTCCAAAGACTAAGGAAAATGATATAAATATTGTTCAAAATTTTTAAAAAATGAATTTTTATATTTGTATGCTAGCCTTTATAGATTTAGTAATGTATCAAAATAAGCAAGTCATTTTGATATTGCAATATCTGCATAATCCATATGGTGGTTTGAATATGGTTGACTCCCTAAGCTCATGTATTTGAATATCTGTCCCCAGTTGGTAGAACTGTTTGCAAAGAACTAGGAGATGTAGCCTTGTGAACTGGGAGCTGTAGCTTTGTGAACTGGGAGCTGTAGCCTTGTGAACTGGGAGCTGTAGCCTTGTGAACTGGGAGCTGTAGCCTTGTGAACTGGGAGCTGTAGCCTTGTGAACTGGGTGCTGTAGCCTTGTGAACTGGGTGCTGTAGCCTTGTTGGAGGATGTGCATCACTGAACGAAGCTTTGAAATTCTAAAAGTCCAAGTCATCCCCACTTAGTTCTCTTTGCCTTTTGTCTATGTCTTAAGATGTGAGCGCTCACCTATTGCTCCATTCCTGGTTTTGTCTTTTGCCAAGCTCTCTGTCATGACAGCTGTAAACTCAGCACCAGAAACTATATGCCCTCAATAAACTATTTCTTCTACAAGTTGCTTTGTTCATGCTGTTTTATCATAGTTATTGAAAAGTAATTAGGGTACCATGTCTATGACTATACCCTGTACAATAATCAAGCTATGAATCATCCTTGAAGCTCTCAACAAGTAATGAATAAAAATCAAATGTGGTATTCAAGAAAGTTTTATTTAGCTCTAAAGGGAAAAAAAAGTCAACTCGTCAACTCAGGTCTAGGTAAAACCAGAAATCATTATATAACAAATATAAATTAACTCTACAAAGACAACTATTGCATTTTTTAATATGTGAGTCTAGGGATAATAATGGAGTTAAAAGTATATTATGTATATGCAAGGAAATGCCACAAATCTTAGCTTTGCACAATTAATATAGACCAATGATGCACATGTATACTCATTCTTTCACTCAGTAGAACATTACTATTTTCCAAATAAACAAGTCAAAAAGATTAAATTTAAAAATTACAAATAAATCAGCAGTGGTTCGTTGCATCAGAGATTCCATTGTGGATAACATAGCAAGTTAATATGTCAACAGAATTAATGTTAGGAGCATATTGTGTAAAAGATGAGTAAGAACCTATTGATATATAAACGTAGCACACAAAATTTGATGTGCTTGTGGAGAATGAACATTTATAAATATACAATGGCTAGGAAAAGATTTTTAATGTAGAATATAATAATAGAACATAATAATAATTTCAGTTGTATCTTGAAATTATCTACACCTTGAGTAAAGATAATTATATCCCATAAAGACATATAAACTTGTTTCATGAATTGGAAAATTCAATACATTTAAAATTTATTACATGTATTAAAAAGGATAAAATGTATCTTTCCTTGGTTACTTCAAAAATTCCAAGCAAAGTCAATGAAAACCATAAAATTTCAATCCATCTTTGAATAAATTGCCATACTGCTTCTAAATGCAGATGACAATTCAAATAATTATAGACAACATAGAGACTTAAAGATGAACAAGAACAAATATTAAGTTTTCTTCTTGTGACAGTAATACCAATTTCAACATAATTCTCTGTTGGAGGGAGGACCTGCGACTCAGAGTAGGAAAGCTGTAATGAACAAGATTCACAAATTCCCTCACCAGTTACAAAGCAGCAAGGACTGCGAGTCGGAGCAGGCTCTCCCACCTATAGAACTGCCTTCATGTTATGCAGTGAAACTCAGATATGCAGCTCTTGTGAGCCACCATGGAGACTGACATGAACTTTTGGTAATGCAGCTGGCTTTGACTCACCGGCTCTCCTGTAAGTAACGTCATAACCACATTGCTGTAAATAATTCTAATAAACCTACTGGTTTGCCAATTTGGACATTCAGGGAACAATTTATTTGGTCTGGAATGTGTGTCATATATAGAGTGAGTAGAAATTTTATGTACATCTCCACAGGAAAAGTTACACAACATCTGGCATTAAAGTTTTTCTGAAATAATACATAGAAAACAGAGAAACTCTTGCTAGTAATTCAGTTCTTTGTGAGGTTGAAGCAGAATGCTGGTGTAAGTTCAAGACCAGCATGGGTTACAGGGTGAAAACTTGTCTAGACAATAAACAACTGCAATTAAGATAAAAAAAACAAAGTTTTAACATTTACATAAACATTAATATAATAATGTAAAACATAAGGAAATATTTCTCTTCATTAAAATGCAGAAACAAATGCCATAGGAAAGAATAGAGGGAGAAACTCTTAGGAGTTCACATAATTGATGGGTTGATTCTACCTAGTACACATATCATAAATGCCTTTTAATCAAAAGAGTAAACATAATTCCAGATGTATTTCAGTGCTCAAGTAAAAGGACACAGAAACATCTAGAAACAGATATCTGAACCCTGCGCCTCCCCCAAGGAGAGTAAAGCAAATGATGTTCCTAACATCAGCATGGGTAACCTGATACCAGAAGCTTCTGCTCAGAATGATGGCTTGCATCTCCAAACAGACATTATCCTTGGCGCAGGCAGCAGCACGAGCAAGCTCCTGTAACAAGATTATTTTTGTGAAGATTTTGAAGTTTCTATTGATGCCAACATAATAATTTCCTGAAAAATAAATAAAAAAATGTTACCATTCAGTTATGCATGACCTAGAAAATTATCCAACACTTGGTAAAGATCCAGAAACAAAGCCCAGAACACATCAAATACAAAAAGACAGGAATCTTGTAGAGATAACGTGTGTGTGTATGTGTGTGTGTGTGTGTGTGTGTGTGTGTGTGTGTGTGTGTGTGTGTTAGAGAGAGAGACAGAGACAGAGACAGAAAGAGTATGCAAGACTGAAAGACAAAGAGAGAAAAGGGGAAGAGAGAGAGACCTGACCCCACAGATAGGATTACTATTTGATAAGGTGAGACCGCATTCTTTTGTGATCTCAGTGGTAAGGTAGAAAATGATTTTACATTTTTAAAAATTTAAATATAAGCAAGTTGTATTGAAAGTTCAGTGAAACTTAATGTTCTACTGTGCATTCTGAAAATCTTCACTATTTCTGTTTTCCTAAGCTTTGTTTCCAATTAGCCATCTGACTGTAATTTAAATTGAGCCCTTGGGAAAATCTGCCCTTTTCAGGATTAAGCAGATTCACATTAGGAAACACATTTTTGGACTACAATTGTTTTCTGCAAAGGCCTTTGGGTGGTTAAGGAACTAAAGCAGGAAGATAGAATTGTTCAATGTTTTTAATCACCTTATTTTGAGTAGCTAATCATCATTCATAGAAACTAATACATTTTCAATAAAATGACCACTTACTTGAAATAAAAGACAGTAGGTAGGATGTATATTTTTTCATATTTCATTATATACATGAATGAAAAATCTCAAAAATGATGAGATACCAAGTTAGAAGAGGGAAGAGGGTGGGCTCGGATGGATTGGAGGAGGAGTGACTGATTTATACATGTATGAAATTCCCAAACTATATAAATAAAATTTGTATTTTAGGGGAAAAGGGATATCTGTGCTTCTTTTGAGTGAAGAAATAATTTTTAAAACTACTTTAGTCTATATTGAACTTGATAATATCAATGATATGATTAATGAGAAGTATATTTTAAAATATACGGAAGATTTTACAGGTTGGTTTTCAATGCTTGGTACTAAAAGCCTGGTTAAAAGCTTAGAAGTGGAGAGAATATAAGACCTAGCAGGGAACCTACTGTTGTTCTGCTAAGCATTCATGCTGGCAAATTGCCCTCTAAATCTTTATGTTGTTTATAGCATAAGTTGGTACTGCTTTCAACTTTCAACAGAGAAGCTTATGTTATGCTGTGTAGTAGTCATTGCAGATGCTCATAACTAGTCAATGTGGCATGTGTCAATAATATTGAGTGTGTAGCTGTCGGTGGGCCTTCTATATCAACTTCATACTACCCACAGTTGAAGGGAGTTCATTCAAGATGGAGAAGGGAGGATGAATCAGGGAGGAGAAAAGTGAAATGCTGACCTCTGAAGAGGAACTGGCTATTGTATTCATCAGTAAATAGAAACCATGGCTAACTATTGTACGTGATCTACACAAGGAGTAAACTGCCAAAATTGCACCATCGATGGAAGTATGGTACCCTGATACCCATCCCAATGGAGGAGCTATAGGCCATTGATGGTTATGAGCAATTCTTTCTGAATATATGATCAGGCTACCTACCCTAATCCTTCTTTTGACATTCAAAGACTAATAGTCTCAAACAGACATACACATGTATGCATATCTTAAATAATTAAATTTTCAAGCAGAGAATTTTAAGAGGAATGGCAATATATATTAAAAATAGCACAATATTGCAAATTTTATCACGGTTTTAGAACCTGGTACTTGAACAAATTAGTGGAAAAAGGAAATCTCAAAATCTTTACTTGCAATAGTATGTTGAAGAAATGATTTGTAGCTTCAAGTTTACATTTTGCCATAAGTCTATGGCAGTCTCAAATTATCATAAAATTCCTTTCCAATTTTCCTTTGTCTGGAATATGAATTTTACCCATTACTGAATCTGTTCTTTTCCTTCCTTTTTCTGCTCTATACCAAAGACAGATTCTTAATTCTGCATGAACAACTCTTCAGGCAATGTTTCCATCTAGACATTAAATTGTGGGGTTCTCTCCAAAGGCATACTGACTGATCAGAGTGTTAGATAAGGAAGGAAAGAGAGAATATACAGACATCTGTATTAGCAATGGGCTTCAACAATATAAATAAGCAAAATGTTTCTTTACAACTATAAAATAGAATTGTAACTATATATCCTATTATTAAGAACTTACTTCAGGAAGACCCATTTTAGTATTTTTACAAGTCAATCAGTATGAAGACAATACATATTAAAAAGGAAGATCATGACCATCTGTATTATATCCATGTGATTGAATAACTAATTACATTTTATTGAAATGAAATTTCTGCCAATTTGAGTAAATCTTCAAATCCTAATTTCAGTCACATTGTAGCAATCTCACAAGCATTTATGAATGACTGACTTGGATCTATTATTTTGCTTTCATTATTTCCTATATGATTGTACTGATGAAATATGAAACACATATTTACTGGAAGCTACGTTGTGCCGGCAGACAGGAGCCTAGTGTGGTTGTCCTCTGAGAGGCTCTGGCTAGCAGTTAACTGAGGCAGAGGCAGACACTCACAGTCAAGAATTTGTTGAAAGTCAGGAATCCCTATGGAAAAAAGAGAGGAAGGATTAAAGAAGCTGAAGGGGATGGCAACTCCGTAGGAAGAACAACAGTGTCAACTAATTTGGACTCTTGCAGGATCCCAGAAACTGAGCCACACACCAAAGAGCATAATACACAGGCTGGTCTGAGGCTCGCTGGACATACGTAGCAGAAGGCTGCCTTGTCTGGCCTTAGTGGGAAAGAATGTGCCTAATCCTCTAGAGACTTGATTCCCGGGGTGTGGGAACATGGGAGTGGCACCCTCTCAGAAGCAAGGGGGAGGGGGGAGGGGGGAACAGCTCTAGGAGGGAGACTGGGAGGGAGCAATATTTTGAATGTAAAGATGCTTTATGTTGTTAAAAAACAACTGTAGAGAGAGAAATATTAAATTTCTTCACATAAGCATTCATATGTTTTTATTCATTTTACATTTAATTTATAAGAACACATATGTATGAACTTTTTGCACAAATAACAATGAAGAGCTTGGGTTTAGGAAGCTTCGACTGAAGCACCATGTATGCAGAGACATGATTTCCAGAGAGATAATCAATTGTCTGAGATCTTCATCTCTTCTGGCTTGTAGTTGCAATTGAAGTAACCTTAGTCTTTCTCCAGCTATGGTAACAGCTTGGCATCCCTTGTCCAAATTTGACAAGAGACACTACGAAAAAGTATATCAGAATGGCCTTAAAGAATGGTTGCTAGAAAGCAGACCTTAAGGTTGCAAGCTCCAATTCAGGTGCATCTACAGAAAACACAGTAATAGAAAAGGTTCTGAAACTGCATAGTGAATCAGAGGACACTGAGAAGCAAGGTCCATGAGGGAGTTTGGTGAACATTTAAAGTCAGTTTCTTGTCACCTGGGTAGAATCCTGGGTGCAAACAGCATTGAAATGCAATTTATCAAGTTTTTATTACATTGCCATAGTATTTTCGTATTTATTCACTGCACTATGCACACACACATATATTATGTATTCATATGCATATATGAATTCATACACACATTATGCTATCTAGCTTTATGTCAACTTGAAACAAACTTTAGTTTTGAGAAGAGAAAACTTCTATTGAGAATATTCTCCCTTCAAATTACCCTATGGGTAAGCCTGTGGTACACTTTCTGAATAATTTTGAGAATGTTCAGCTCAATGTGGGCTGTGTCATCCCTAGAATGATGGTCCCGTGTACTTTAAAAAGTCAAGCTTAGGAACAGCAGGAGCAAGCCTATATACAGAACTCCTGCACAGCTTCTGCATCAACTCCTTCCTCATGACTCCCGTCCTGACTTTTCTCACCGACGGACTGTGATAAGGAACTGTGAGCTGAAATAAACCTGTTATTTCCTTCATTGCTTTTTTTTTATATTATCACAATAGTAAAAACCTTAACTGAGATGTAGTATATTCAAAGCTTATTTATTAAATACAAAGGCAGCACATCTTTTTTTTTTCATTTATTTCCTCATCTACCTGTGTACAATCATTTGGGGTTTTGTGGTCAAAGCAAAAAAATAGTTTTCACATTTGTGAATTGTTCCTGTAGTTTATCTAGTATTTAATTCTATTTATTACTTTTCTTATATTTTATTTTAATAAGTCATACATGGATTTAAATTTGCTCTCATTACCCTAGATATAAGAAGAGATTTTATGTCATTTATTTTATGAATTATTGCTTCTTTTCTTTCTTTTTTTTTTTTACAGTTTTTTTATTAGATATTTTCTTTATTTACATGCAAATTTCTCCATTCCCAGTTTCCCCTTCAAAAAACAAAGAAACAAACAAAAACAACAAAAACAAACCCCTGTTGCCTCCCCCTTCCCCATGCCTGCCACCCCGCCCACTCCCACTTTCTGGCCCTGGCATTCCCCTACACTGGGGGCACAGAACCTTCATAGGGCCGAGGTCCTCTCCTCCTATTGATGATCGATTTTGCAATCCTCTACTATACACATGCTGCCTGAACAATCAGACCCCTCCATGTGCAGTCTTTGGTTGGTGGTTGAGACCCTGGGAGCTCTGAGGGTACTAGTTAGTTCATATTGTTGTTCGTCCTAAGGGGCTGCAAACCCCTCAGCTCCATTGGTCCTTTTCAAAGACAATTATAGTTTTATGACTATAATTTGCTTTAGCAAAATTTTAACATCAATAAATACTTTCCAACACTTCATCTGTTGTCTAAGTGGAACAAAATAAAAATGTATTATGATTTATTGAAGTGAAGATTCAAAAAACTATTCTATTTTAATAAGATCTCCCTTCATCCTTTTGAAATGAATGTGCAACTTACCAAAAGATAGAGGAGCCTCTTTACTACTTCAAAAAAACATGCTGACATTTCCCAAGGGCTTGGGAGCGATCACATTCAATGCACTCCTTAAGGAACAGAGTGTTTTTATCTTCAAGATTTTGTCAAAAAGTAGATTTCTGACTTCAGAGAGTACATAATGTCTAAATTACAAAACAACTCTTGTCATAAAGTTTTAAATATATTCTCCTTTGGATAAAGCTAATTAAATAATAAATACCCTTTACCAGGTTAATTTAGGATTAAAATGCTTAACAAATCATGATGGCAGATCTGCTCCTTGAAAAATGTTATTGTTTATCTTGAGAACATCTAAACAATGGAATCTTTCTACTTGGCTAAATAGAATGGTGGAATTCCTTCAGTTTCTGAAATTGTTTTCCTGAAATGTTTCATGCAACCCATTTTGGCTACTGAAAGTAAGAGATAAAATTATTGATTTTGTCTTCTGACTATGGAAGGATTTTCTGAAAGCAAAATTTTCTTTCTTTGTTTCTTTCTTTTGATGTTTCTTAATATATTTGCCCCAAAATTGTATGATTCTTTGATCTTCATTTAGAATTTTTACCATTTTAATTATGTATTTATACACTTAGATATTTATTTTTGGCTTTGTATATTGTGGGGACATACATTCCACATTATGCAAATGTATATTAAAGAATGACTTTGGGGACTCCTAGAGATTTAACTCAGACTGCGAGATTTGGGGGAAAAAAGCACTCCTAGACACTCAGCCATCTTTCTTGGCCCATTTAGAAAGTTTTAAAATTTTCAATGAATTCAGGTCCTTGATGAAAATCGAGTGAGCAGGAAGAGGTAGGAGGGAATAGTTTTTTTTTGCAGGGGGGGAGAGGGGAAAACCAGGAGAGGGGATATCATTTGAAATGTAAATAAAGAAAATATCTAATAAAAAAAGAAAATTGAGGTTTAGCAAGTGTTTGCTTTACTGTCTATCTTAATTCAGTTAAAATTATAATTCAGTTCAAAATACTATAATTTTATGCTGTAAAAACATTGACTTATAAGTCATAGCAGTGAAAAAGAGTAATTATTGATTTGTAACTTTTTAGAATTATTATATTTTTCATCTGTGATATAAAATAGAGATGATCGTTTAAGATTTAATGAGTAAATATGTTTTAGTGTGTGTGTGAGAGAGAGAGAGAGAGAAAAAGAGAGAGAGAAATAGAGACAGAGGCAGAGAAACAGAAAGATGGAGAAACAGAGACAGAGAGACAGAAAGGGAAAGAGAGAGAGAAGTTTAAATAAACGTTCATGACATAAATAGGTTGGTATTGCATTTTCGTCAACTCTCCTTTCCAAAAGCAATTACTATTGTCCAAAATTACCTCACAATTCTCGTGAAATCAATACTCTCACATTAGTGATGATACAGTAAGGAAGCAGTTAGCAATAATAATTTGATTTTGCTAAAGGACAGAAAGTAATATTGTAGACTATTTTATCAAGGGCATTCATATGCAATGAGCTAATGTCTAATTGTCCATTACCTGACATTCTTAATTGAAATAACAAATCACAGTTTATGCTGTTGTTCAGAGTCGAGTTGGGGCATTCTCGTTATGTAAGTACTTTAATCAGAATTAGATGAGTTAATATTCATAATGGAATCAGAGAGTGCCTGGAAAGATACATTTATTGAATGTATAAATACAAAATGCAAATGTCCTGCCATCTTAAATACAATAGGGATTTAGAACATGTGTTTGCTAGAAAAGCACTGACATCATTCGTGCCTGCAGATGTACAATAGGCAACAAAAGAACAATAAAAATCTGGCATCTCTGACTTCATTTGCTGTAGACCTGCCTCCTTTGCTTTAAACGTTGGATCACGTTCTTCCTCTGTTAATAATATGGGTATGCTAGTCATACGAGGAATAACCATATAAAGTTGATAAATGCAATTTGATTCATGGCTGTGGAGAAGATTCAAGACATTACCAAATGCTACTTTCACAATACCTTATTGTAAACCCTCAGAGAAGTTCCTTTAGGAATTTCTTTAGTCCCTCAGCGAAGGACAAATTACCTCTATAACATGAATAGAGGCTTTCCCCTCCCCCAGCCCGGGCAGCATACCATAGGAACCAAATTGTCTCCCATATTACCACAGGTCTAATCATAATCTTGAGAAGTAAAGATTATCCTGTGAATGGCTTCCTAGCAAGAAGCAATCTCCTTTGTAACAAATGGGTATTTTCTCCTCTGAACAGTTACAATTTCTCTAACAGGTGTAAACGCTGTATGATCAGAAATGAGATCATGATCAGTCCGAACATAGAACAACCAGAAGTCCGTGACTACATACACTTCTTGCCATTTTTTTTTACAAATTGTCGCCTTTTCTACCAGTATGCCCCCAAACAGGACTTGAACATTTGGTTCTTGCTGTCTTTCCAACCTCACTTTGTAGATTGAATTTCATTCCTCCCTGTCATCATTCACTTTTCATTTCCATTTCAAAATATGTGGCTAGGAATCCCACGAAGTCATGTTCTTTATTGCCTCCTACTTCAGGAGCTACCTGTGTAAAGGGGAAACAAATTGGTAATAACAATAGACATATGTATCTTTCTATCAGTAGTCATTGTACTTTTGCAATTTTTGAAAACAGAACTTTCACAGAATTTTCTTGGGGGGAAACATAAAGAAACATCTAGTCTCCCCGTATAGAGAAGGCAATGACAGACTGGAGAAAGATTCTGCTGCAGTCCAAGCTTAGTGAACCGATAAGGTTATTGGTATCGCCTATAGAGCATATGTGACTTAAAGGCAGTTACACGCCCAGCAAGTCCTCCTCTGTCTCCCTTTAGAAAGGACAAACTTCTTAAGGAATCAATCACATCACAACTAGGCACCATCCCTCAGGTTAATGCTAGGCTCGGCAACTCCGAAGGAGTCCAAGGGTCCCAAAAGGAGATTAAAGCATTAAAAGCATCTCTGCTCCCTCTATCAGAAGTCCCACAAAACAAACAAACAAACAAATCCAAAAACCAAGCTACACAGCTCTCTCATCCGTACAGAAGGCC
Organism: Mastomys coucha; assembly: GCF_008632895.1. Lineage (NCBI taxonomy): Eukaryota > Metazoa > Chordata > Mammalia > Rodentia > Muridae > Mastomys > Mastomys coucha. Next base: position 92,113,285 of record NW_022196915.1, on the reverse strand, counting down.
TAGAGCGGAGCTATGCAGGCTCCCCCATTGTCAGCATGATTTACAGGGGTAAGAGTGGCACTGAAATGATGGGGTTAACTAATCATTGGACCAACTTGAGACTCATGCCACAGAAAGAGTTCACCCCTGACACTGCCTGTAGGACTAGACACTAAAGACTAGGTGTCCCGGAGACCTAGAATGGGAAGGGAAGGAGATGTAAAGAAATGATTCGTAATGATATCCTGCTATCCACGGCTATACTGAGAATAAATTAATAATGATTAAAAAAACAAAAAGAGAACAAGGCACACCAAATGGCCTGTGGAGAAGTAATCATTGGGAGCTTTCCTAAGAAGAAATCATCATAATTTCTAGCCACATTCTTTGTTGTTGAATCAAAGTAACTGTTTTGAAGGTAAGATAAATAAAAAATAGTACAGTAACAATTCAAAATATTTTACCAGCAGTAGCACTGAAGATTGCAGTAGTAGGCTTATTTTATTGTATTTGTTTATACAAACTTCTTAAGGAAGAAAATACAGAAAATAAGCCTTTCTTTCTCTAAATCTTTCTGCCCTCTGTTTATAATCTTGAAAGTAATTGAGAGTAACAAATAGTATATCAATGGTGGCGCTTGCCTTTCATCCCAGCACTTGGGAGGAAAAAGCTGGTGGATTTCTAAGTTCGAGGCCAGCCTGGTCTACAGAGTGAGTTCCAGGACAGCCAGGGCTATACAGAGAAACCCTGTCTCAAAAAAAAAAAAAAAAAAAAAAAAAAAAAAAAAAAAAAAAAAAAAAAAAAAAAAGTTTAAAATGCATTTGTCCCTTTGCTTCTTACAGCTCCCTATTAAATAATTAAGAATCTACCTTGCAATTTCTCTATTCATTTCTGAAAACCTTACTAGTGTACAGGCTCAGGAGTAACAGTGCTGATGCAATACTTTAAATTTTTATTTCCTATTTCCTTTGCTATTCTCAAACGTCAGCCCTCCAAAGAAGCTTCTGAAACACTCGCCTTGGTATTTAAGTAAGAAGCTCAAATCATTCCAAGTTATGTGGCCCACTTACTCTGTGAAAGATCCCTTTCCCACCTGTGTTAGTGTACAACCATGTTCCAGGATGAAACTCAGGGACACAGTGCTCTACTAGTTAGACATTGCTAAAGAAATAGATATCACGACACATTGGTTTTCATTGGGTGGTTTTCAAAAGTATGCCCACAAGATATTATGAATGTCATTTTTTGCTACCAAAACTTTACAAGATTGTTATTTGTGTATTCTACGTAAATAAATGGGTTATCAGGTTTCTAAGCATCACTTAATTAATCATGGACCCTAAACTTCAATTATTTTTCTCATATCTTGTATGAATTTGATTAACATCTATTCTAATCCTACAGACTAATTTCCAAGCACTGCTAAATTATTGTACTATAAATAAAAAATATTCATTTAGACTTAAACCCTCACTTCTCGGAGATTATGGCACTTGGCTTTGATCGTATTACCACAGAAATGTCAGCTCAATTATTTTTAGAGCAATTAGCTCCATTGCACACGTAAGGTACACAGATATAAAATGCAGCTTCTTGATTTAAAGTAGCATCAGGAGCAATCAAATCCAAATTGAAAGAGGTTCACACCTGCTACCTTTCTTGTTTCTCATTCTTTTATAGCAAAATATACTGTGTCAGTACCTAAGCCATTATTCTCAGCATAAAATTGATTGTTCATCATTGACAGAATACATCTAATATTTATCAGATTGAAATTACATAACAATAAAAATTCTCATAATTGGAAATACAAGACAAAAAAATACAAAATAGGCTTATTTTTATTTTTGTTTTTTTGTTTTTCTATTTCTGAAGAGGTGTACAAAGGGCCAGCATGATTTGATCAGGTCGAAGCTTGGAATAAGACTCGGGCATTCTGTCCTAATGATTCCTACTGGTCAATTCATTTCATTCACTGAACACAGAAATTCTACATATCAAGGAAAAACTTGTCTGAGATGAATTTCAATATTCCTTTAGATATGAAATTCCACACTATGAAACTCAAGTTATTTTCCAGTTATATAAGATTTTAAGAGTTAAAAAATAAAAAGTTTTATTTAAAAAAAGATTTAAAGCAATAAGAAGGTCTAGATTTAATTGCCGAAAGTAGTGCATGTTTACACCAGGAAACTATTTATATACAAACTCATTCTTTATTAATGATTTGATTTAAACTTAGATCGATGAAACATGCTCTTGACTGAAAAAATAAATTCTATTGAAAGGTAAAGGCCCTCAGATTTAGATCTTGTGAACCTTATGTAAAAGTGGCTAACCCGCAGGGGTCGGCCCTAGTTCCTCCATGATTATGTTGTGGTTGGAGGTTTTGTAGGACTCCTAACAGTTGGAAGGTGGTGTCTCTGACCCTTGGCCTGCTCATGTCATTCTCTTATCTTACGGGGTTGACTCCTGTAGATATGATATGAGTGTTGGTGACGAGTCCTATGGTAAATTGTTAAGTCTTTCTCCATTGATATCATTGGGTAGCCTGCTGTTTTCTGTGGGAAAACAGAGGAGCAGTAGATCTGGGGAAAAGGGGAGGTAGAAAGGAGACTGAGGAGCAGAGGGAGGGGAAACTGTCATCAAGATGTGTTATGTGTGAAAAGAAGGAAATTTTTAAATGGAGAGATGCTGAAACTGAAATGAAGAGCAAAAGACTTTGTTCGCTTTTTTCTTATGTATAGTCTGTTGGTTTCAAGGCTTGTAACTAACATCCTTTGTTAAACCAGATAATAAAATATGAAAACTTAAAAATCAGAAGCCTGCAGTAAACAAAACATGCAAAAGCCATATAGTCACAACAAAAAGACCACCAAAAGAGGCAGAATCCAGATGTTTATCCCTTAGCCCAATGGAAGGGGTGCCTGGGTCTTCTAAACTTTCCCATACCTTTGTTATATACAATGCTTCCTGTCAGAATAAGCATTATGAAGGATCTAAGAAGCAAAGAGGTGTGCTTTGTATTCCAAACCCAAAATCAGCTTGGGAAGAGAAAGGTTTATTAGGCTTCCTGGTGGCAGTCTACATCCAGGACTGCCAAGGCACACAGGTTGGACCAGGAACCTGACTGCAGGAACAGAAGCAGAGACAACAGATGGGTGCTGTGCATTGGATTGCCTTGTCTCCCTTGCTCAGCTTTCTTATGTTCCCAGGACCACTGCCAAGGCATAGCATAGCCACTCTGGTTAGCTCCCTGCAGTAATCAGAAATCAAGAAAATACTTGCCGGACATGCCCAGGGGTTAGTCTAGTGAAAGCAATCCTTCAGGTGCATGTGTACATTGTTGTTTCATAGGCCAAACTATTATATTTCCCTAAAATATGCTTTAAAGTACTTATTTTCCTTGATAATTAATCCCTTGGGCTTTGTTTTATTTTCTTTCTTAGATAATATTTATCTAACAGTTATTCATAAATTTGATACTAATCAATGTACTGAAACTAAGATTAAGCAATAAAATTCATATAAAATTGTCATAAAGTAATATTGAATACTTTCCACTATCCATGAGAAATGAATAGACATAATCTGTCATACTCATAAAATGAAAAGAACCCTAATAACAGTATCAATTCTCTTGGTCTTGAGACTTAACTTTTACTGGATGAGCCATTTAAACAATAGTTTGTATATAAAAAAGTTACTACTCTTTTATTACTATGTTGTACAACACATCTCTTAGATTTATTTATCCAGCACAACTGAATATATATATATATATATATTTATATTATATATATATATATATATATATATATATATATATCTTTTTGTAGGGAGAATAAAAACCCTGAAAGAGTGGGTAGGCAGCAGATTAGATCATAATTATTTATTATTGTCATGAGTACATGAGTCCACTATCTTAATAGCTTAGACCAATGAAAATGACAGTGATTTTTCTTTCTTTTTTTGTAACATGAGGTTCATAGACCTTTCAAATTCTTCCTCTAGTCTCAGTGTGGTTGCTGACAGTATGTACAGAAAATGTTGAGAACAGGTTTTCCCCACAGAAGGTTTGCAGGGAGACTGGTCCTCTAGAGACACCCTAGCTAAATCTGATCATCCTACAGTTGTATGTAAGAGCCCACATCCTCATTAAGCTATATACAGTAAACACGTTTCCTCAATTCAGGCATGCAAAATAAATTGGCTGAGTTTTCCTGGATGATAGTTCACCTCCACGAAAGCATACTCCATATTTGATTCCAGCTGCTGTGTGTGTGTGTGTGTGTGTGTGTGTGTGTGTG
>NW_022196915.1:92051765-92108878 GCF_008632895.1 Mastomys coucha | reverse complement strand
GAGAGAGAGAGAGAGAAGGAGAGGGAGAGAGAGAGAGAGAGAAACCTGTCCTGTCTTCATTCCTCATTGCCCCACCTCTATGCTGTACAAAATTTGTGTATTTTTCTCCAGTCACTGGAAATCATCATTCTGTCAAATGGATATTTTATATAAACAGAATCCTGCCGCATTGATTCTAATATGAATTCTTTATTTCTCTCAGCGTTATGGTGTTAAGGTTCACTCCAGGCATAGCATATGGCAGGATACTGTCGCTTCTTTCAGTTGGATGAAGTACACTTTTAACAACTGTTATCTGAGAGCTATCAAAACATCTTAGGATGATCCTAAGAAAAAAATGCCCGTTTACTATTGAAAGATACATTAGTATTGTCATTGTGTAAGATCAATGTAGATGCGCTCAAAGAAATGTAAAACAAAACTCAAGCATAATTTAGCATTTTGACATCTGGATACTTATTAAAAACCAAAAAACTAAACAAACAAACAAACAAAAAACTGAACAGTTAGGCCCAAAGATATTTGTATTTTCATGTTTATTACAGTACTTTTTACAATAGTTAATAGGTAGAAACGCAATAGATAGTGATGGAAAGAAACCTGATTTTAAAATGTAAAATATTAAACAAATTTGCTAGAAGCATTAGAAAAATATTTCAGTTGTCAAAAAAAAAAAACCATGAAATGCAAGTTAAATAAAGATATCAACTGGATTTGTATGTGGTATTTTAAAACTGGTAAATGCATCCTCATTGCAGAAATCTGGTTCTAAAACAAACAACAGATTGATCATGTTCTCAAAGACCTGACAGCATTAAGTGTATAAGCTTTTAGAATACCTTGTGTTATGTAGATGTGAAAGGACTTCTAAAATTCTAGACTTGTCCACGATCAAATGCCTTTTTGTTCAAGTGAAAGTAGTTTATAAATCATCACATGGGGGCTGGTGAGATGGCTCAGCTGGTAAGAGCAGTGATTGCTCTTCCGAAGGTCAAGAGTTCAAATCCCAGCAACCACATGGTGGCTCACAACTACCTGTAATGAGATCTGACGCCCCCTTCTGGTGTGTCTGAAGACAGGTACAGTGTACTTATAATAAATAAATTAAAAAAAATCACATGAGGATATTTCATCTAGATTTCTTTTAAGCACTTTTTTTCTTGTGAGTATTAGTCAAACCCTCTTTTAAAGCATGAAAGCAGAGGAATTTGTTGGGCAGTGCTAGCTTTTATGAAGATTCTATGAAATGTTTGAAAAACTAAAAGGTTAATATTTAGAGTTGGCTATAAACCCAGCTTCTTGAAGTTAGACTGTATTTTTTTCCGTCAGATATTAGATTTAGTAACTTACAAGGTTGGGTTATATTAGATGGAGCCATCATGCACATATCAAGTGTGTGCTGAGAACATACCTGGTGGCGAAGTGGGCATCACACAGGCCGTGCAACAACAACAGAGAAATGTCTGCTAGAGAAATACAGGCAAAATGCTTTCTGAATGCACTTAACACTACGGTGTTTCCTGTCTTATAGTTATATGACACTGTGCATATCATGGCAGTGTTTGATGAATGACTCAGTATTTTCTTTCCATTATTGTTATGTAATCTAAGTAGTAAGAGATTCTTGAACACATATGACATAATTCTAGAAGATAGCAGCACCCTCAAATCTACAAAGTACGCAATAGCCAATAGCCTCATCATAAGAATTTTTTTGTTTGTTTGTTTTTTTGATACAGGGTTTCTCTGACTAGCCTTGGCTGTCCTGGAACTCACTCTGTAGACCAGGCTGGCCTCAAACTCAGAAATCCTCCTGCCTCTGCCTCCCAAGTGCTGGGATTAAAGGCATGCACCACCACTTCTCAGCAAGAGTTTTCTATACAGTGGGAATTCATTGCTATTGATAATAAAAATCTTACATAGTTTGAAATGCTTGTGCATAAGCCTCAAGCTCCACATCTGCTCTGTGGCAATTACTCCTCCGTTTCCCTCATGTCTGCTCTGTGGTGACTACTCCTCCGTTTCTCTCACTTCAAGTAGTGTAATTTAAGTAGCAAACTTTGTGCACCTAAGCTAGGGTCAAAATGTTAATTTTTTATTCAGCTATTATTAACTCAAATGGCAGAGTGAATGCTTAGAACACTGATTAAATATTCAGCTAATTATTTAATAACTTGAAATGTAGTTGAGAGTTTTACTAGAGGCCTGCTAATGAAGCATTTTAAAAACTTTTAAAATGTGATTTCCACAGACTGAGATATAAATCAATGGATTCCAACAAAAGGTTAATTGCAGATGCAATGAGGTCCTTTGGTAAGATGACCTCATCTTCAAATCTCAATGCCTAGATTCTAAAACACATTCCATAACCAGTTCCAAGGGCAATTTACATACTGTTCAGTAAATCTCTAACGTACACCTCACGTCTCTCTGTGCGTGTTTATAATGCACATCCAAGAGATGGGTAAACGCTCAAATATCAGATTCTCATTGCTCATGAAAGGGTAAAGACAGGGTTACATGAGCTAAGAGAGCCACAGGGGCATCTGCTGTTTCATGTTACTTGTTTTGTTCTTTTTCTTTTCTTTTTGTTGTTGTTTGTTTGCTTATTTGTTTGTTTTGTTTTCTCTAGCCATAATTTTCCTAAAAATGTTTTATGTTCGAGCAACAAAGCAATCACATACTTAGGTTCTGCAGCAGATCAGTTAAAAATCTGTGAAGGTTCTATGCCCCAGTGTAGGGGAATACCAGGGCCAGGAAGTGGGAGAGGGTGGGGTGGTGAGCAGGGGGAGGGGGGAGGCAACAGGGGATTGTTTTAGTTTTAGTTTTTTTTTCTTATTTTATATTATTTTTTCTTTTGGAGGGGAACCTGGGAAAGGAGATATTGTAAATAAAGAAAACATCTAATAAAAAAAATTGAAAATAAAAACAAAAAAAAATCTATAAGTACCACAATAAGTGTCCCAAGTATGGACACTTTAAGTTTAAGGCATGTAATGGGTTGATGTCAGTCCTCTATTCAAAGAAACGGAATATTATTTTAAAAGCTTTTGTGATCAAAGGTGCTTGTGTTTATCACAATGATATTTAAGGAGAACTGAACAAGATCATTATCATCATCATCATCACCATCACCATTATCATCATCACCATCATTATCATTATTTTGAGACACTGTAAGACATCCTTCTTATACCCCTTCAATCAAGGGTTAGTGTTCTTTGTTGAAGAGGGAATGGACAAATTCTAAGGGCCAAAGGTAACAGCTATGTGGTTTCATTTAAAAACCAGAAACACAGGAGGAACCTATTGAAAAAATAATAATGGAAAAGAATAAAGCAGGTATTTGGCTACTTTTTTGTCGGTCTAATCTCTTTACGTCTGGAATTCGTGAGTACGTCGCTGTGGTCACTTGAATGAGAACAGCCCCAGAGGCTCATATTTGCGTGGTTGGCCATAATCAGTAAGTGTTTTGCAAGGTCAGAGGTGTGGCCTTGTTGGAGGAGGTGTCACTGGTTTGAGCTTTGAGGTTTCAAAACCCAGGCCTGGGCCCAGCCCTAGCCCAACTGCCCCAGCCCCTCTGTCTGTCAGTCTGTCCTTGTCTCTGAGGCCTTTATGCTGTTCTTGGCCCTTCTCAAACATCATATTTGTCTGTCTGTCTGTTCCCTTCCATGATGATAATGGACTAAGCCTCTGAAACTCTAAGTCAGGACCCTAAATAAAAGTTTTTCTTTATTAAGAGATGCTTTGACCATAGTCTCCTATTGTCTTTTCACAGCAAGAGAACAATTACAAAAACAAAACAAACAAAAAAAGATACCCACACTCTAAAGTAATTTTAAATGAGACATTGGGAAATATATTAATATCTTTTTAAAAGCATCTTAGAGTGATACTAAGAAGATGCTAATATTTCAAGAACGTATAATAAAATTGGGAACCTGGGTTAAGATAGAAAATGATTGCAGGAAAGAAAGAAACCTTTGTTTGAAATAACAGACAATAAGATCTGGACTAAAATCCCCAGAGTACAACACTACAAATAACGTCGTGTTATGGAACACAAATATATCCTTAGTGTTGAAATAGTTGCAGGATTTAGAATTCGTAAAGTTTCTTTGTTGGGCCACGTGCATCTTCCCCATAAATGGCTTACCTATCTAGAAGCAATTTATTTTATTTCATTTTCAATTAACACATTGTATGACTTACTTTTCTCACTGTTTCAACACAAACAACTTAAAGAAGGAGGTTTGTCTGGAGATACATGAACCATGGTTTATAATGCACAGAAATCATATAGGGACAGTTGAAAACATTTCCTCTCTTATCAGGAAGCAGAGCAGGAAGTCCTGGTGCTTTCTGCACCCATTCTCCTTCTTACTCACTCTAAGACCTCCGATGTTCTGTCCTGTTACATTTAAAAATGGTCTTCTCTCTTCAGTAAGTAAAGTTTTAACGGTTAAACCTTTCTGGAAAAATCCTCTAGTAGACACACAGAGAGGTATGTTTTCAAAGTGACTCTACATCCTGCTAAGTCCATAATCAAGTTTAAGCATGATATTTTTTTTCCAAATTTTAGTTTATATTTTAAAACAACCAAAATTCAAATTTGAAATCTTCAAAACAAAGTGTCACCTATTTGAGATTAAGCTATATAATATGATTTGGCTATTATAAAATTTGGTTATATGTTCTTTTCTATTAAAAAATTTCTTCATTCTGTCTTAGATTTGGAAATGCCATTACTCACTTCCCATTGCTATCTCTTCCCTTAGACCTTAACAACCATATGGATATACAAACCATATGGAGTTACAAACTCAAATTCATGTTAAAGATATAATGACAAAGCTATAATTGTTATTGAGTTCTCATTAGCTTCATTTTTTTTCCATTTTATGTTATGAGTATGAGTGTCTTGACTACATGTGTATCTGTCCACATTGTATTTATGCTGCTAAGGAGGTTGCAAGTCGCATGTTCCCTGGCACAAGGGTTACGGACAGTACTGAGCTGTCATGTGGGTATAGGTTCTTTGACATGTGATGCCTAAAAATCTAACTCTCTGTCAGTGACTTGACTACTGGTAGTGTGTAGATAGACCTCTACCCACACACACATGAGAAGTGATGATAGGACTCGGTAGGTTAGTAATAAGTTTTAAAAACAGGCCATGAAATAGGGATGGGGAGTAGATAGAGTATTAAATACTGGGGAGAGGAGGAGGCAGATAAAACTGTATAAGTCCATGAAAATCAAAGCTCATTAGAATCTATTATTAACAAAACACACATGAGCACTCAGAAGAGGGCATGTGAGTGAAAGCTTTTCAGCACCGTGATATTTGTCTTCCAGGATTTTGTGTTTTGCTCTCCTGAAAGCTTTTTGTTTACCTAATTTCCCTTGTCTGGAACATTTATATTTATAGCTTCCTCCCTGATTGTCTTTTCCTTGATCTTCTCCAAGCAACCCGCCTCTGTAGGGTCTAAGGACCATTTTCACCGAACTCTGACAGGCAGCTCTGCATGAATACCACACAGCCAACTTTCCTTAGGGGGACCCTTAGCTGCTTCTCAGTCACACCAGGATCCTACGTGGTTTATTAGAAAGGAATACTGAAATAAAACCTTAAATAACTCCCCTTTGCTGAGCTGAACCACTCCCCAATCCACCTGAACAGAGCCCAGCTTCAGCTCAGTAGCGAAAAGCCAAGAGATCAACCTCTTCCTAGCTCCTATACAGCGTCAAGGGTCAGAGCCCCAATCTGTTCCCAGTGTCACCTTACATCAATGATGGAAACCCAGAAGCAGAAAAATTCAGGCTTGATTGCTTTGCAGTGTTGCCTACAATCTTGGCTAAATAACGGATCATTTTTTCCGTAGTCTATATTTTACCAGCATATACACGATAGCTTGAAAGACTCGTACAGATTTAAAATTCTATATTCTCTATAGTGCAGGAAAACATGGTAAAACCTTAATGTGTCTCCTGTTTTTCCCTTTGAAAAACAGAAATCTGAATATTTGAAAACTCATAATTTAAAATAATTAGGAAATAGCTATTTACTTATTATTCATCAGACTTATAATTAGTTGTTCCTATCTTAAATGCCAGTGGGATAATTCACATAATTGCAGATGCTTACAAATGCCACATTGTGGTAACATCATTTCTAGTAACGAATGATCAAATACTGCATTAAAGGTTTAAAAGGATTATCACTTTAATTAAGAAAAGTAGCATATTTTATTTAAGTTTTAGCTAAGAAAAAGAAAGATATTACACGAGTTTAGAGTTGGAATGATAAAGAAATTCAAATGTACTAGAACAATTATCATCTACCTTTTCCTCTCATGTTAATTGAAATTGAAAGTATCTACTGAAGGAGTTTGCTCTTTCATATAGCTTGATTTATTCCAATGTTTGTTTTCTGATGACATAATGTATTCATTCTCGTACCCCCCATCTTTTACTTTCCATGTAAAAATTTTCCAGAAGTCTTTTAATTTGTTTGGTCTTCTCACAGCTTAACAAAACAGGCTTAGCATCTAAGGAGAAGACTACAGCGATTTCCCTTTAGGGCTTTTGAATTGACTAAAAGAGAGCAATCAAATTTATCAGCTGGAAACAGTCGCTGGCTTCAAGCAAATAGACCAGTTCATTTACTACATTTAAAGAGTCTTACTGGGCAGCATAGCTTCACCGTGAAAAAACCACTTCTGCAGCACAATACGCCTCTTTAATTCCTCTGAAGTTGTATTCATCTTAGCCAGTGCCTCGAGTTCACATGGACGAAGGCCAACCAACACACAAGTAAAGAGTTGGTTGATATTTTATAACTGATGATTTATGATAAACCTGACCTTTGAAAATAATTCTGCATTTTAATAAGCCAACTGTTTTTTTTCCTTCCCTATCTGGAGCACATTTTACTGCAGTATATGGGATTTTATTCATATCTAAATATGGTGCCTAGCTTTACAAGTAAGGAAAAGATAACACACAAAGAGATAATTAATCCATTTCCTACTGAAATGGATTAATTCCTACTCCTGACTTTCTTTCAAGTATTATTATCAATATAATTGAGAGAAAAAAAAAACAACTAAAAAACAAGGTCTTAGGAAGGGTAGGAGTTCCTGGCAGTCACAGCGAACAAATCTAAAATATAAAGAGTATAGAGGAGAAAGGTGAAAAAGAGAAACCATCACTCTACACAGGCAGCTGAGGGACTAGGACCTAAATAAAGGAGTTATCCCACTGATGTGCTGTAACACAAATGTTAGCAAAAGAAATGGTAGGGATACATTGTTCTTCATTTTGATGAAAGGGGGCAAAGTGAGCCAATAGGCTAGCTTTGCATACGCCTATGATAGGTCAAATAAAAGCTGTGTGGTATATGATAATATGTGTCTTGTTACATCCAGTTATACTTCAGGAAGGGATCATGTTAGTGTTCTCAAGAATCTGACATTCAATCTTGATGATTAATTTTTCCAGATTTGGAATTACCATAAAAACAAACATGGATATATTTGACAGGAAGTTCTTAGTTTGGGTTCGCTAGAATGAGTAGACTCATCCTATATATGAGATGCAGAAACCAATGGATCTGGATTCTGGTCAGAAGAAACAAGAAAGAAAGAAAATGCGGGCTGAGCCCTGGCGTTATTCTTTATCTGCTTCCTGTCCGTGAGTGCATTGTGACCAGCTGCCTCATGCTCCTGCTGCTGGGTCTTCTCTACTTGGAGGGTGCTACATACTCACTCTGATTCAAAACAACTATTTTCATCTTAATTTGCTGATGTCTGATATTATGGAATTAACTCAATTAAGCATATCAAGGTTCAATTAGGAATAAATATTGAATGATGCAATAGGGCTAATTATGTTCTAGAAGCCAAGGGTGACTTCTGTAGAAATATTCTTCCAAGCATACACAAGGACATCCTTTCATATATTCAGTTTTTTTTAAAGATAGATCAAAAGAGATCAACTGGATAATTCCAGAAAGCATAGAAATAAGCAACTCCCATGACCTAGCATCTGCCCACACACTAATATTTCCTCTTCAGTAAGTAATGATAACTTTTTATTTGTCTAAATGACAGCAAGCAACATCGATTATACTTCTTATAGTACAGAAGTGGTTGTTTAAGAGTTGCAGCTCAAAAGTGTCCATCATCCTTAGTAATTAGAGAAATGCAACATAAAACCAATTAAAATTTTCATCTAACCCCAGTCAGAATGGGGAAGTTTAATAAAATCTATACAACAAGTGCTTGGGGGGTTTGAAGAAACAAGAATTCTCATTCACTGTTGCTGGGAATATAAATTGATACATCTATTCTGGAAATCAGTATGAAAAGTTCTTAAAAGAATTTGAAACATAAATCGACTGTATTGACCCAACATTCTTGGCTTATGCCCAAAGAGTGTGACATCTTTGTACACAGAAACATCCTTAGCAACATTCAGATTGCCACCATATTTTCAATAACTAGGAAATGGATGTAACTACTATATCTTTCAACCAATGAATAGACAATGAAAATGTGACCTGATGTACACAGTAGAATAATATTTACTTGTAAAGAAAAATAAAATCATGGAATATACAATTAAATGAATGAACTTAGAAAAATTATATTGAGGGAGGTAATCAATACACAGAAAACCTAATGTCATCTCTTCTCTCTGCAGTTCCAGGTTTCAAGTCGTTGGATTAATGTAGCTAGCACCCCTCATGAAATAAATGTATCTTTACAGCAAATGGACTCCATCGCAGAAAACAACTGGGCATAATGTAAAGAGTGAAATATAATAGAGAACATAAATGGATGCATGTACATCACAGCTTCTAAACTCCATAGCTTAGAAAGCATCACAGAAGAGGCAAATAGAGCGTAAGAGCCAGAACACACGTAGCATGCTGTGAAATAGTCTATCCTACCTAGAAAAGATTGTATAAACAAGACAAGGCACATGGCAATATTAGAAAGTGTGTTAATGTGGAAGGAGAAAAAATTTCCAGGATTCCACCCCTAGAAAAAGAACTACAGTCAATTAATAACTAATGGGAGGAGATTCAGCCTCTCCCAGACATGAGCCTCCTTATTGGTTGTCCAACACATAGTGGTCAGTCTTATGACTAGATATCTACAACCAACAAAAATGGACTCAATGGCTTCAATTTATATACTACATATATCAAATATGCACAGGTATGATATTTGTAACAATAATAATTTTTAAAACGAACCTATCAACTTGACGGCATTATGGGAGCAGTTGGGAGGAAGGTAGGAAGGGCAGGATTGATGCAGTGCTGTTTCAATTTTCAATTGAAAAGGATTTTAAATATTACAATAAAAACTGTTCCATTCATGAGTACTGAGGACAAAATAAAATAATAAGTAAAAAGGGATACGATGATAAGTACTACACCTGGGGCAATGTACCCCCTTTGCTCTTTAATAATTGAATTTAATAATTTTACTCCTCATGTAAAAAACTGAAGATCACAAATGTAGCAGCAGCATTGGTCTTGCTTACCCGGCACAGACTCTCTGCTTTTATTTAATCCTGGTTAAATTTTTATATATCTGTGACCAGAAAATATTATTGTCAGATGCAATTAGGAACTTGAGTATGGTTTCTTCAAAGCAATACTTAATTTCAACCTATTTCCTAAGAGAATTTATTTTGAAATTGTTTCTTTCTTCCTTTTTTTTTTTTTATCATTTCCAGTCTCTTGTTTAGTTTCTTTCCTCTGGGTTTCAAAGTTTCTTTGTGATATTTGCAATTAAGATGGAAGTTTGCTGTGTTCCTTTTTTTTTCCCTTTATTACTCACATGAAAGATTTATTTTTGGAACACTGCCATTGTTGCTCGCGCACATTCACTCTATGTGGGCTGGCTCTCAGGTATGGCCTCTACAGCACTGTTCCTGCTTAATTAGCATTTCCAAAGAAGTAAACTAGTATCTCAATTTATTTGCAAAATACTTGACTTGTTGTGTTTCACTTAGTTGGATTGTTCTTGTATATGCTAGTTTAAAAAGAATAGAAATTAAGCAGGCATTATGACCTCAGTGAACAGATTTATTTTTTCCTTCTTTAATAGTAAGATGATGTATTAGCTTATCTATTATGGATGATGATACTATAATAATGGATTAAACATGGGAAATATCCAAACACTTTCACTTTTTATTTGTTTAGGAAGCTAGAATCCACTTTTCTGGTAATTCCTTTTCATTCTGAGTTATCTGCTGCTGTTACTGATTTGTGCTAGTTTCATTCATTTTCCTTTTAAATTTGTTTTGATACACAACAAATGCTATCAGGAAATTTTAATATGAAACTATGGTGTAAACTAACCTTTTACACATATATTGGAAAGACCAAAATCTAGACTATTGAAAACTCTGAATTCTGGTGCTGATGTAGGACAGAATATTGATGATGGTACTGCAAGCTAGCCATACCATGATTGAAGACGGGTTACCAGTGCCCTTTGCAGTAATGTTTCACTTATGATTCTGTAATTATACTTCCTTGCCAAGTGAATCAAAAGCTGAACATGGATGTTTCAGCAGGAGATATTGCATGATGGCCAGCAACCAATATACTTCAGTAAAGAAGGGACAAATAGACAGCAGTGTAATCATGAAGGGAACTTACACATATGTGGGACATAGTAATAGAAGTAAACCTGTAAATATTATGCAGTGTGACACCCAAGTGAACTAAACAATACTGAGTGGTTTAGTGATGGCCAGGGGTTTAGAGCAAGGGAGGGATGAGCAGGGTTTTTAGCAGAGTACTCTTGACAGTACTGAGATGACAGTGAACAGTAGGAGACATTGATCAACCCCAAAGAATCTACAGTACAAAGACTGAGCCCTGATGTACAGAACAGGTGAGGAGCAGCAATGCTACAGCACTGCAGATTCTGCAGTTGCTAAAAGTGAATCACGCAATGGTGCTGGCACTGGCTGAGGCTATGCACCTACCAACGTGAAGAAAGACAAAACTCTCCATGCTTTTCTTTCAATCTTGCTGTACATCTAAAGTGCTCTACAAAAATAAAATGGTTTAAAATTGTTATTTATGTCTTTTTTATTAGATGTTTTCTTTATTTACATGTCATACAAAATCTCCTTTCCCAGGTTCCCCTCCAAAAAAAGAAAAAATAAATAAAATAAAATAAAAAAGCAAAAATGAAAAAAAAAACCCTGCTTCCTCCCTGATCCCCCTGCTCACCACCCCACCCTTTCCTGCTTACTGACCCTGGCATTCCCCTACATTGGGGCATAGAAACTTCACAGGGCCAAGGGCCTCTCCTCCCATTGATGACTGGCTTGGCCACCCTCTGCTATGCATATGCTGTTGGAGCCTTTAGTCCCACCATGTGTGCTCTTTGGTTGTTGGTTTAGTCCCTGTGAGCCCTGAGGGTACTAGGTAGTTAGTATTGTTGTTCATCCTAAGAGGCTGCAAACCCTTCAGTTCCTTGGGTCCTTTCTCTAGTTTCTTCATTGGGGACCCTGTACTCAGTCCAATGGATGGCTGTGAGCCTCTACTTCTGTATTAGTCCGGTACTGGCTGAGTGTCTCAGGAGACAGCTATATCAGGCTCATGTCATCCAGCACTTTCTGGCATCCACAATAGTGTCTGGATTTGATGATTGAATATGGGAAGGATTACCAGGTGGAGCAGTCTCTGGATTGTCCTTCCTTCAGCCTCTGCTCCATAGTTAGTCTCTACAACTTCTTCCAGGGGTATTTTGTTCCCCCTTTTAAGAAGAAATGAAGTATCCACACGTTGGTCTTCCTTTTTCTTGAGTTTCTTGTGGTTTGTGGATTGTATTTTGTGTATTCTGATCTTCTGGGCTAATATCCACTTAGTCAGCAGGGAAATGCAAATCAAAACAACCCTGAGATTTCACCTCACACCAGTCAGAATGGCTAGGATGAAAAACTCAGGTGACAGCAGATGCTGGCAAGGTTGTGGAGAAAGAGGAACATTCCTTCATTGCTGGTGGGATTGCAAGCTGGTACAACCACTCTGGAAATCAGTTTGGTAGTTCCTCCAGAAATTGGACCCAGCTATACCACTCCTGGTCATATAACGAGAAGATGCTCCAACATGTAATAAGGACACATGCTCCACTATGTTCATAGCAGCCTTACTTATAATAGCCAGAAACTGGAAACAACCTAGATGTCCCTCAACAGAGGAATGGATACAGTAAATGTGGTACATCTACACAATGGAGTACTATTCAGCTATTAAAAACAATGAATTTATGAAATTCTTATGGACATGGATGGATCTGGAGCATATTCTGAGTGACATAACCCAATCACAAAAGAACACACATGGTATTTATGTCTTTTGAACAGTATAGCATACTAGAGTTTAGTTTAAGAATTCCTTAAGGTGGTATTTCAGTCAAGAAAATTTATAACATGGTAGGTGATTGTCTAAGGGTGCCTAAACAATTCAAGAAAAACTATTAAATATTATTCATCTTCTTCCTATTTCCTGATCACCACTAAGTATTTTTAGGTTCTCACCCCCTAGAACTTTTAAATATTTTAAAATATTTCCATTGTTTATTGATACTATAATATAATTATATAATTGCCCCATCCAAAGCCTCCTCTATATCCCTCCTTGATCTCATTTAAATTTATGACCTCTAGATTTCATTAATTATTATTATATACATATGTACATACATGCTCACACAAATATATTTTCCCAAACATTAAAAAAAGACTTTTCACTCGTGTAATGTTATTTGTATGAACATTTTTCAGGGCTGAACATATGGCATCCGATAAGCAATTGGTGTGCTATTCTCTGGGGAAGACTGTTTTTCCCATTCTTCTTTAGTTGCTTGTAGTTATTTGTCTAATGATGAAATCTTATGGGTTTTCCCAGCACTCACTGTAGTATGTACATTCTTGTTGTTCTTGTTCAAGTCATGTTTAGGCAGTTGTGTTGGTGAGATTTATGAGTTCAGCTTCTGCCATTACAAGAAGACATAGTCGTTTAGCAAACTCACTCATCCTCAGGCTATTACAATCTTTCTGCTTCCCTTTCTACAATATATCATGACCCTTAGATGTGGATGTTGTTTATAGATGTATCCTCTAGGATTGGGTCCCAAAACTATGAGTTTTGATTAGTGTGATTTTCTCTAATGGTTTTCATCTTTTGCAAAGAAAAACTTCATTGATATGGGATAATAATTACACTTATTTGTGAGTATAAGGACACATATTTAGTGTGCATTTCCATCCAATGTTCATTTATTAAAGCAGCAATTGTAGATTCTTCTTCAAGATACACTTTATAGTCCTGGGTAGTTGGCTAAGTTGTCATTAACCAGGAATCATTACTTCTTGTTGAACAGAATTTAGGTCCAGTTGAAAATGGCTCAATTGTTAAGAGCACTTAACACTCACTTGTTACTGCTCTTGTGAGGACTTACATCAGTGGATGCTCTCAAGTGATATTCATGCTGCCTTACATTTAATAGCATTAGAGCAGACTCAAGTAAATTCTGTGTTGATCATATTGGAATGAACCCTCCCTTCCTACATTTTGTACTTATCTTTAAAAAATTCTGCTTTTTTCCCATTGAATCAATTTTCCTCTAAATTGTCCAGAGTCAGAATACCATGATTGTGACAAGACAATAAAACTAATTTCTGTTTTGTGTTCTCATGAATACATTAAGTGTTCACAAAGGGCTTGCTTGATTTTTCTCTATTTATGAAGTTCTAGAACAAAAAGGGATTTAAAAGGTGAAATTATATTTCTAGTTTTCTCTGTAAACTATTCTGTTCTTTTTTCAAGAAATACTAATATCTATAATAGTCTGTTAAATTAAGGCAATCCAATTTCCATTCCTGTCTGAATGATGTGTTATACATTATCTCAGTTTCTCTGACAATTATAATCTATCATATTTCATAATATTACATGATGACTGATTTTTAAAGTCTAAATGAACAACCAGAAAATGATTATTGAATATCTCACTAATCTATGAGTATATAAGAATATCATTAAGAATCATTTTATTGATTTTTTTTTAAGACCAGTTGTACCTAGTTATATTTGATTTTACCCAAGGTCTCTGGGCTATCTAATCTCTGATTGTTTATTAAACAGTGACAGATATGGGCCCCATCTCATGGAATGCACCTTAAGTCAATGTTTGGTTACTCCCACAAGGTTTGTGCCAATATAGCTATAGCATATTTTTCATGAAAGACAGATAATAGATCAAAAGTTTTGGGGTTAGGTTGTTGTTCCTATTTCTTTTAAAATAGCCTGTGGAGTAATGTTCCACGTCATAGACACTAAAATATGGGTTAAAGGGCCTATGAGGTAACAGCTCAACATTTCTCTATTCAATGAGTTTTATGGGTGCTGTCTTCACTCAATGGAGTCCTTGCTGTCAGTTTGTGAAGAGTGATCGATTGTCTTAGCCTATGCTATCTGGGGATATTTTTGGATCCATTCAGCCAACAGCTCAATTAGATAAAACCCAGTACTAGTCTTGGAAGCTTGGGTGTCAAGAGTTGACCAGTTGGGATTCAATCTCCCTTGTTATTTGGAAATTTCATTTAGATCACCTTCATATATTTTTTGGAACTTTCTCCTACATTAGGTTTTCATACCACTCATCAAATGTCCTTAGATTCTGTCTGCTGACCATCTCTTAAAGATAAAGTACATGCATCACTCCCTCCCAAGGCCAATAAAGACAGCATTAAAGGAGCTATGTGTAGGCAAGATTTGTTTGTAGGAAACCTCTTTGACATACTTTATAGAATAAACACTTCTCTTTTATGAACACTGATGAATATAAGTGAGCCAGATCAAGTTATTTCCATGAAGGTAGAACAGGTAAAAGAAGGTGCAGTGGCAGATTCTACATCTCCCCACCAAGGCCATTAGATAAAAGAAAATTTTATTAGAAAATTAAGGCATTGCTGGTGAAACTTGCATAACATTGTACCACTGCTTGATCACTCTAAGCAAACATTAGTATTTAAAATATATTCCTGCAGAATAAAGCACTTTGATTTTAATGATCTGCTTAATAAGCAACTGGAATTAAAAACCTTGCATTGTCTGAGGCTGCTTCTTCAGCATCGACTTTGTCTAGAGATACTACAAGCTCCAAATAAATGATATACAAAGATGTTAATCAACATAAGAGTGTACATATACATAAGAGTACCTTGATCAACATATTTCTTTGGCCTGAATCTAACATCTGTATATTAGCAGAATTAGATAATATGATTAAGTGGAGTCTGGGGAAGACTTTCAGGGACCTGTTTCATGCAACTATGCTAATTGAAATTCAGTAGCATGTCTTAAATAACTTTGAAAATTTGTGATTTCTGTTATTTCTTGTTACAGGAAGAGTCTGCGGCTTGTCAGAAGAAAGATGTATACACAAGACACAAAGCAAAATACTGCAGTATACAAAAGCATGAATACAAAGTCCAGGATTGAATTCTGCAAAGAGCAAACAGGTATGCCCGCCCTATACAGTAATAGTTCTATACAAAGCATGATTAAACCAACTTGCTACACAACAATGACAGAGTTTGTAGAGCTTGTGCAGGATGCATTTTTAATATTTTCTTATTTTTGAAATTATAACAAATTACCTCATTTTCCCTTCCCTTTACTTCCTCCAAACTTTCTGCACTCAATACCCTCTTTCAAATTCACTTCTTATTTTATGAAATTATGTGCATATGCAAATATGTATATACATATATATTCCTACATATTCCCAAATATAAACTGCTCTGTGTAATGTTACTTGTACGTATGTTTGCACAGCTGTTCATTTAGCATTGGATAACCATTTGCTATGCTCTTTTCTGGGGAAGACTATTTCCCCCACTCTCAGCATTTCTTCTTTTTCTATAGTGACTTGTGTAGAGCCTGGAGTCCTCTGGAGCTTTCCATGACTGCCTTTATGAGCTGAACAAAGAGAACCCCAGCAGAATCCATTCTTGTTTACCAAACCCTAGTTTTATATTCTCAAGATATTTTTCCCCTAAATGTTCTTCTAATGAACATACAAATCCAGGGCAGAGGTGGGAGAGGAGTTTTGAATTATGTTGGAATTTTTAAAGAAATTGCATTGAATCTATAGATTGCTTTTAATAGGATGGCTATTTTGACTGTTAATCCTACCTAGCCATAAGCATGGGATATCTTTCTATTTTCTGATATCTTATTCAATTTCTTTCTTCAGAGCTTTAAAGATCTTGTCATACACATCTTTCACTTCCTTAATTAGAGTTACCCCCAAGATCCCTGACACTGCCTAGTGGGCCAGGAAACAGAGGCTGGCTAACCCAGACACTTAGGATAGAAACAACTATAACTGAGAAGAAAATGTCAATGGAATGATTCCTAATGGTTTTCTGCTATACTCGTAGACAGGACCCTAATATAACCATCACCAGAGAGGCTTCATCCAGCAACTGATGGAAACAGATGCAGAGACCTACAGCCAAACGTTAGGAAGGACATGGGGGAATCCTGCAGAATACAGGGAAGAGAGTTTGTAGGAATCAGAAGCATCATGGATACTACAAGAAAACTCACAGAATCAACTAATCTGGACCTGTAATGGCTCCTGAAGCCTGAACGGACAGTCAGGAGCCTTCGTGGATATGACCTAGGTCATCTGCACATATATTATGGTTGCATAGCGTGGTCTTCTTGTGAGACCCCCTAACAGTGAGAACAGGGCCTGTCCCTGATATGTTTGCCTGTGTTTATTACCCTTTCCTCGGCCTAGGCCCCCTCTTCCAGCATTAATATGAGAGGAGGTATCTAGTCTTATTGGAGCTGGATAAGCCATGTTTGGTTCATATCTCTGTGAGGCCTGTCCTTTTCTAAAGGGAAACAGTGCAGGCTACACTTCCTAATAGTGCCACTCCCTATGAGCCAAGCATTTAAACCCACTGGAGTCTATGGGACCACACCTATTCAAACCACCACATATCCCAACTGTAGTTTTGCTTCCCCATTCTCCCACCAACCCTCCAGCTCCTCAAAGTCACTCAAAAAATAACTTTATGGTTGAGGGGGGTGGTCACCACAACATGAAGAACTGTATTAAAGGGTCACAGCATCATAAAGGTTAAGAACTACTCACTGCTTTAGGGTCATGGAGCAGGGTTTCTTTTCAGCTCTTTTTGATAATTTTCTTTATCTGTCACCACTAACCACTTGTTTACTCTTAAACTGTTCTCTCCTTAGTGTCCTTATTGAGTTCTCTCAATTCTGCTTACACTTTTAGATCACATTGCTCCCTCCTCACACGTATCTTGGAAAGTTCTTGTGCTAACCATCTCTATGTACATCTATGCTTTGCCTCTTTATCCACCCATGTTTCCACGAAATGCGGAACATTCTTTGAACTCTACTCTTTGTACAAGAGGTCATGGGGATAGAGAGATGAATCCTGGTCTTCCTGGGCTCTCAGTTCATAGTCCAAATGGGGGGGCAGATTAACATTTCCACCAGAATCCTGCCTCAGAAGTGACCTTCAGGATGCATTTCTTGGACATCTCACTGTTCCTCTGGTTTTATCATCTCTCTAGATGCCCAGATTAGCCCCTGGGATCTAGTGTTGACAGCTCCTAGAAATCTATTGAGAGTGGAGGCTGTGTTTTTCATTCTTTGATTGAATCCAGCCTTCCATGGAAAGTAATGACCACTTCTCTGGGTTTTAAAGGATTTTTGTCTTTTCTGTTAATTCTTGAAATTTCCTCAAATGATGTATTATAGCAAATTATTGACATTTAGGCTTCATTTTTACCTATAATTTGAAGACTATATAATAAAGAAAAAAATCAAAGCTACTTAGCCTCTCCTAGTGCAGTGCCATTTTCTTCCAATACCAAATGCTTTTAGCCATGTTAGCAGTAAAAGGAATATTAAGTTTTAATTTCAACAACAAAAAAAATGACTATCCACACCTAAAGCCTCATCTTTTTTTACAGAGAACAAATAAAATTGAAATATTAAAAAAAAGAGAGAGAGAAGAGGAGTCCTCCCATGACTGTCAACCAGCCTTGGCATATCAAGTTACAATAGGACTAGGGAAAGAGGGAGTGTTAAGAAAGCAGAGCACAAAATATTTTACAACACTGTATGTTATGCTCATGACAGATACATATCATTGTATATTAATGAAAGCATATGGAACATACAATATCATGATTGCACCCTAATGAAAGCCATGGACTTATCATTATGACCATGTATCTGTTGATAATTGATTAAAATAAATGCACTAGTCTTGTAGATAAGAGCAAGCATGTAAGGGGCACAAGGTCTGTGGAAGTTTACTTCCTTCTGAATTGTTATGAACTAAAAGCTGCTCTGTAAATGGAAGTTTATCAAGATAATATGCATAGAATGGAACTACCATGTAAAAATAATATAAAGATGTCTTAATCCAAAGATTAAATATGGAGTTACAACTGAGTGTGAGGATATAATTGGTGGCTTTCAATGTGATTTTGAAATACATGGAATTTTTACCAATAACTCCTAAGAATCTCCTTATTGGTACCCAAAGGACATACTAAGAAATAACCATGTTCTGTCTGTAGTATAGGAAGCATATGGATAATCATAGGATGCAGAAATCCTTAAAGGAACTCAATCCTTTTTAGATTCCATTTTTCTGGAAACCCAGTCACATACTTTATTCATTTATTTTAAAAATGCAATCATCTTCATTAGAAATCAACACAGCAGGTCTGAAGTTCTTTATGTGTAACACAAAATTATAAAGCAGAATTATTTTGTGTATGAAATTAGAAAACCTTTTGTATTCATTTTTAATGCTAACAACTTTGCTCAACAGAACTACTTTTAAACTCTAGCTATAGAATGGCAAAATGTTGTCATTTTTAATATAAAATTTACTGACATATATTCAGTATACATAGTCACACATTTTTTTACAATGCATATTATAAAAGTTACACCACTTTTCTGTAATTTCTGCTCACCCTCACAGTCTGACTTATCTCAATCTCTATACACATAATTTTATGTATTTGTATGTCTGAGTTGTTTACTACATATAACAATTTCAAGTTATGTATTTCCTCCTAACAGTGTTTCTCATTATGCCTAATGAAATTCCATTGTACATGTAGGTTACACCTGCTCCATCTGTTTTTCTGCTGATGGCCATGGAGCAGTGATTCTCAACCTGCTTAATGCTGCGACCTTCTTAATACCATTCCTCATGTTGTGGTGGCTCCCTATCATAAGTTTAGTTTGGCATACTTTTGTTATTACTTTATAACTGTAATTTTGCTACCTTTATGAATCATAAATTCTTTGATGATAAAGGTTTGCTAAAGGGTAGTGTTCCACAGATTTGAGACCCACTGGCATGGAGAGTGATTACATAGCTTGTCCCCTATGAATAAACTGCAAGTATCTGTGGTATGTTTTTTCAGATGCCACTGAGTGGGTATGCACAGTAGTAGGTAGGCTATTGATTTCTTTTAGTTGTTAAAGGACAATACGGATCTCTGGAGTCAATAAACAATGTATGAAGATTTCCGTTTCTTCAAATCCCCATCAGTGTTTGCTGTGGATAATATAAAGATACTCATTTTGACTAAGTGGAAAAGGATCTGGCTGTTTTTTCAGTTTGTGTTTCTTTGATGATGAAAGATTTTACAACTTTTTAATTTATGTATTAATCACTCATAGTTCATATTAGAAAACTAGTTCAATAGCTTATTTGTAAGGTGTTTAATAATGACTTCTGTATTATTTATGTGTCCTAGATATTAATCTTCTGTCATAGGTGTAGCTTGCAAAGAGTCCATTCTGTAATCGATCTATTCTTCTAATTAAATAGTACCTTTGCTGTGCAAACACTTTCAGATGTGATGCAATCCTTTGTGTCAATTCCCGGTTTACTTAATCAGTCATTGGATTGCTTTAAAAAAAAAAAACCTACAACATCTGTATCTTTTATTCATTTGTTCGTTTACTTTTGAGATTAGAATATTCACCATATCCATTCATCATCACAAACCAATACCCATGGGTCAGTAGGATGAACAGAGTAAAAATGGCCTTCCAACCATGAGAATAGATCCCAAGTTGGGCCAGTTGGTGGGTGGCCTTTCCTTCGATCTCTGCTCGATTTTTGTCTCTGTATTTCCTTTAGTCAGGAATAATTCTGGGTCAGAAGTTTTGAAGGTAGGTTGGTGGCCAGATTCTGCCCCTGGGAGCCTGTCTATCCACTGGAGGTGGTCTCTTCAGGTTCCATCTCCCCGCTGTTGATTATTTTGGCTAAGGTCATCCCATCCCCATTGAGTTCTGCAGCCTCTCACATAGCAGTTCTCTGGGACTTTGTAGACGTTCCACCTACCCCTTGCCTCCCAGAGCTGCATATTTTCTTTTTTTTTTTCTTTATCTTTCTTAAATTTTATTTTTCATGTGTATGTGTGAGTGGCTGCATGTATATATGTAAGTACACCACATGTATGCCTGGTACCTGAGGAAGCCAGAATAGGGAGTCGGATCTCTTGGAACTGGAGTTACAGGCAGTTTTGAGCTCCCATGTTGGTGCTGGGAACTGAACCCATGTCCTCTGCAAATGTTCTTCAGTACCAAGCCATCTGTCCAGACCCCACAGTTTCTCTTTTGTCCAGAAAGCAGGCAATTTATTGGCTATGGACCTACTGTTAACACCTCTTAGTATCTAGTATTTTATACATTACACTTTAGAAAACAGGGTGTTAGACCTTCTAACAGTCCATGGCTGCAGACGGAAATAGGAATAGGTGAGTTGTTGGTGGGTCAGTTTCCACTTGCCTGCAAAGTTCAGGAATTGTCAGAGGTCAACACGGAGTCAAAAGCTGTGGATAAGACCTTGCAGATTGCTTGGGCTTGCTCCAGGCTGTTGCACTGGTAAACCCACAGGCTGTATTCTTCCTTTCTTGCATCTATGATCTTGAGCGCCAGCAAGCTCTTCCTAACTCCCAGGCCGTCATTGTAACACACCAGCCGGATGATTAAGTACAGAGCATGCCTATGCAGAACACCATGCTGATCCATGGTCGAGACTTTTATGCAATACTTAGAAATGCCCGGAATAAACTCCTCTTCCATGGGGACAAAAGGCAACTTACCATCTTGTTGGGCGACGTCTATGTGATTTATCAGGTCTAGTGGCCCTTCAAAGCTCTGCCCCTCAGACACAGCCAGTTTCTCGATGGCACCAACATACCCAACATACTTTATTCAGAACTCAGCACATGTGTCTAAATTGCTGTTACTTTGTCCTGAGCTTTTAAAGGAGTCTGTATCAAGGCTGGCAACAGTGCTGGATCTTGAAAGTCCTCCAAGGCTGGAATTCACAGACTTGCTCTTTGTACTGATTTCACTGCTCTGGAAACTGCTGCTGTTGTGTCTCTTCTTGCCTTTGCAAAACATCTTTCACCATAGCTTGATCCAGAGAAGATGCCCCAGTGGAACAAGTGTGGTTTCCAGTACTTGCCTCCTCGGCTAGTTCCCAGGTCGCCCCCGCCTCGCGGGGTATGGGATGTTCCAGCAGAGGTGGCCTGGAGACTACTCCACTTCGTTGCATATTTTCATTAATTCTTATGATCCCTTTGGGCTTCTCTCCTTTCTCCCCCTGTACTGGCTGGTTTTGTGCGTCAACTTGACACAGGCTGGAGTTACCACAGTGAAAGGAGCTTCAGTTGAGGAAATGCCTCCATAAGATGTGGCTGTGAGGCATTTTATCAATTAGTGATCAAGGGAAAGGGGCCCATTGTGGATGATGCCATCCCTGGGCAGGTACTCTTGGGTTCTATAAGAAAGCAAGCTGAGCAAGCTAGGTGAAGCAAGCCAGTAAATAACATCCCTCCATAGCCTCTTCATCAGCTCCTGCTTCCTGACCTGTTTGAGTTCCAGTCCTGACTTCCTCTGGTGATGAACGGCAACGTGGAAGTATAAGCTGAATAAACCCTTTCCTCCCCAAATTGCTTCTTTGTTGTGATGTTTGTGCAGGGATAGAAACCCTGACTAAGACATTCCCTATTCCTGATCCTGCCCTCCTTTTCCTTCCCCCTCCCCTCTCCTACCCAGATCCCTCCCTCCCTCAGCTTTCTATGATTATGCTGTTCCCCCTTCTAAGTATGATTGAAGCATCTTCATTTGGGCCTTCCTTCTTGTTAAAAGTATAGTCTGTGGGTTGTATCATGGGTATTCCCTTATTTTTAGTAACAGAATATATCCAATATAAGCTAAAACAACAACAACATATAGAAGTTGGAAAAGGCAAGTTGACAGATGAAAAAGCACACCAAGAGAAGGCGCAAGAATCAGAGACCCACTTGTCCATACATTCAAGTGTTTTGTTAAAATACTAAACTGAAAGATATAATATGTCCATGAAGGACATGATGAACACCCATATAGGACCTGTGCTAGCTGCTTTAGTGTTTGTGAGTTCATGTAAGCTTTACTGATGAAAACATCTCATTTTGAGTTGTGTATTCTAGGTGTTCTCTCTCTCTCTCTCTCTCTCTCTCTCTCTCTCTCTCTCTCTCTTTCTTCTCTCTCTCTCTCTAATGTCTGGCTGTGGGTTTCTATATGTATTTCCATCTACTGCAAGAGCAAGCCTTTCTAAGGATTTCTTAATAGGGCTCAAATCTATGAATATAGGGGTCTATAATTAGAAGTCATATTATTTTATTTATTTGTTTATTTGTTTGTTTACTAGACTAGTAGTATTTGATTTTGTCCTCAGTCTATGGGTATCTAGTCTATGGTTCCTGGTTACTACTACTGCTTTATTTCCTTTTCAGAAAAGAGCATGCCTCCAAAAGACAACAGCCAGAGGGGACAAAACAAAATAAAAATAAAATAAGGCAAAACTCATCATATCAAGGCTAGAAAAGGCAACCCAGTAGGAGGAAGAGTGTCAAGAGCTGGCAAATAACTCAGAAATACATGTCTTCCTACTATTAGGAGTCTCAGAAAAACCATCTTCATAACATGTATGCAGAGGACCAGATGCATTTTCATGGAGGCCTCATGCTGGCTGCTTCGGGCTCTGTGAGTCAGTGTGAGTCCTGTGTAGTTGATTCAATGGGTCACGTTTTCTTGTTATATTCGATTTCCTGACCCCTGTAATCTTTCTGCTCCCTCTTCCACAGATCTCTCTGATCTCTGAGGGGAGGGACTTGATAGAGACCTCCATTTAGACTCTCTTTGCTTTCTATCTGGTTGTGAGTCTCCACACCTGTTCCTACCTGATGCCAAATAAAGCCTCCCTGATGAAGACTTGACAAGGCACCAGTATATAAGTATTGCAGAATATCCTTAGTAATAATTTCATTGATTTATTTGCCAGTCATATTTGATTTTACCCTAAGGTTCTGAGCTATGCTGACAGTTTCTGGCCATCCAGATAGGGTAGGATGTGGGTTTCCCCTTATGGGGTGGGTTTCAAGTTAATCCAAACATTATTTGGCCACTGCTACGTGTTATATGCCACCATTTTCACTTCTCTTCTTGTAGCAGTTAGTGCTATAAACCTGCCTCTTAGATCCACTATCATTGTGTCCCATAGATTTGGATATGTTGTTTAGTCATTTTCATTCAATTATGGAAAGTCTTTTCTTTCCTTATTTCAATCTTGACCCATTTTTTTCAAACAGCAGGGTGTTTCTCTTTTTGTATAATTGTATTAAATATTTCATATGTTATTTCTATACCTTAAACAAACAGAGCCCAAGTGTCAAATAAATCTCGTGTCCAAGATACACTGGTTTGCACTCCCATCCCCATAGAAAACTAAACTGAATGCTATCATACATATGCTGAAGACCTGATGCATAAAATGAATATTGCAGAATATCATTAGTAATCATTTGTTTGGTGTTTATGCTTCCTTTTTCAGTGAAGGTTTTATTTAATGACCTATTAATAATTCAATAACATATTGTTCAGGTTCAATGAATTTGCATATGACCTACTGTTTCTCTTCTTTGATAAATATCCACGTAAATATGAAAACATGAGATTTTATATTCATAGTGAGAAATTGGAATAATTTAATCCGTGTATCTTTCAGAATCTCCAAAACTTAAAAATAAAAGATAAAAATCTATATGACACAGTCAAAGCCTGATGGTATTCCTGCATATTATAATGAAGAACCCACTAGTGTTTCTTGTTATAGAATCAGAAATGTAGTATGTATCAGTCTGATTATGTGAGGTCCTGTCGTTAGTGAAGATAATATGATGTTGAATCTGAGAGGTACCAGTTGTTGTGCTGTACTCTGTACCTAACATACCCACAGACCCATTCAGCCTTGTTAAAGGTAACATGCCAAGAAAAGTGCTAGAAGTTGAAATTACTGTAAAATCTCTCTCCAGGCAGATAGAAGACCTAGTGCTTTTTCACTAGAGAAAGGCCAACATCAGTGATAGTCTGTGGTTGTCTTTGTATTGGGCTCTAACTTTATTCCATTCTTATCATAAAAAAATTTAAAATTATACTTCTCTCTCCCCAACACCATTTCTCTTATATTTGGTAAGAATTATTTTGTTTCTTAACATATGATCTATTTGCAGAAAGCTCCATCCACAGGTGTGAAATATTTTGATGGAGGTTTTTATATATAACTCATCTATTTGATCTATAATGCCATTTAAGTCTGATTTTATAGGTATATTTTATCTAGTTGACCAATGACCCACTATTACTGTCTTGAAAACAGTCTGCATCTTTAAAGCCATTCATTTTATGAGATTGTGTGTGCTGAAGTTGAGTATATAAAAGTTTAAAATTGTTTTAAATCTTAGATGGATTATTTTCTTAACTGATATAAGGTGACTCTCTGCATCCCTCTGACTAATTTTGGTATGAATTTCAGTTTGTTTAATATTAGTATGGCTGCTCCCACTTTTTTGAGAACTAGTTCCATTTCCTTGGAAGCTTGGCCTCTGCCAATCTACTCCTTTGTGTGCCTTTGCAGGTAAGTTGGACTTCCTGAAGGCAAAATTGTTGTGTTCTATTTTTAACGTAAATCTTTTACGTTTTCTGATTTGAAGATTGAGATCATAATAATTAGAGCATTATGCACAGTTGTGTCTTAGGTCTCTAACCTTCTTCTAATACATTTTCTAATCATTATTCTCATTGCTATTCAGTGCAGTTGATCTTTTCCTGTGGCAGCCTGGATGTGTTTATCTTTTTTCTTGGTGTGCATTCTCTATGCTCACATTGGAGTAATGGCTTACTGGCAATGAATTCTTATAGTTTATGTGTGTTATGGGCAGGGTTTCTACTTCAATTGTGAAGGGTAGCTTTGTAATTATCGTTTTGCAAAGAGAATTAGTTAATCTGGGTTGGTGATTATTGTCTTTCAGAGGTTGGAATACATGGTTTCATGGCCTCCTGGTTTTTAGCATTTCTGGTGAGCATTTGCCATTAATCTGAGTGATTTGTCTGCATATCTAACTTTGTGTTTCTTTCTTGTGGTTTTCACTGTTCTTAATTTTATATGTTCAACATTTCAACTGCAATATTGTTATAGACATTCTCCACCAATCTTGTCTCTTTGATATCATGTCTTCTGCATCCAAATGACAATCTATTTCCTTAGACTTGAAAAATTCTCAGATTAGAATTTATTGAATTTATATTCTACACCCTCATCTCATACTTCTTACATGGCTATGAGTTGTAAATTCAATATATTTTTTTAAATTGTGATCTCTATACCTGGAATATTCTGTTCATTCTTTTTTCTTTCCTTTTTTTCTTTTCTTTCTTTCTTTTTTTTTTGTTTTTGTTTTGTTTTTGTCTGAGCCTTATATTTAACTCTGTTGGAAAAAGAGCTGCCCAGTATTTTCCAGTTGAAAATTGTTAGGCTGGATTGTTCCATATTTAGTGGGTTAGAGAAGAAAATGTTTCCTGTGCAACAATTGCTGCCACAGCAGGATTCGACCTCCATTGTGAATGCCCCAGCCCTCCATCCACGTTAGTGTATTTACCACTGGGACATCTCTTATTTTTCAAACGTATTGTGTGATCCTGTTACCCTGTGTGATTTCAGTGTCCAGGGCTATGATATGGGCCTGTCTTAGCTTGCATTTGAATTTACAAAAGGAAGTTTCTCCTTCCTGGGATTTGGTGGCCAGCATGCATAGCTTGAATGAGCTTTACCCACTGGGTTTCAGTGCAGGTCAGCTCCCGCGAGGCACAAATGCAGTGCGACATGCCTGGTGCTCCTGGCATGTAGGATAATGTGAGGAAAGAGTATCGCTTTAGAGCTAGCTGTGCATCACTCTTCTCCTGTGCTTAGAGTTTGATTTCAGAGCTTCCCTCAGTCTGCCCACTTCATACCCCAGTGGAATAGTCAGTCTCCAAAGCAGCCATTGATGCCTAATTTCCCAACATATTCTCAGGGCAGCTTTGTTGATCTGTGTTTCGATGTTTTAGTTTTGCAATGTTTACTTCTAGAGACATTCCACTTTTTATTTACAGATTGAAAATGAGGAAAAGTATAATTATTCCCATCTCTCAGTTTTATTTGGCATATTACAGTCTTTTATCCCCTTTATACATCAAAGTTTCACTATGTTTCTGGGGTGTACTTCCTGCAAGATATGCTAGGGTAATGGTAACAAAGTTTGTAAGAGCAACCAAACCAAACCTGGTTTGTCTTAATGTCCATTCCATGAGATGGATCATATACACAACAATACTATTTAAATGTCCAAGAAGCAGACACTACATAGTGTCTTAAGGGGACTTAAGGGAAAAACCAAATAATATTACTCAAAGAAAAAGAAGAAATGAAGTGATTAGAATGACTCAGTAAAAATTTGCTATGCTCATAGATCTGTCTTATTCAACCATCATCAGAGGCTTCCACCTGTTAAGCCTGAAAATTACAAGGAGAGAGAGCAAATCTATGAATGCCCAATTAAGGTAAGTTTTATTTAATACTGGCCAGGAAGATGGACATTGGCCAGGTCCATCCCCAGAATACTCAGCAAATGCTGGTGAATTAGGCCAATCAGATTTTTTCTGAAGGTGGAGCCCACAAGGCTTTGATTTGATAGTGGTATTTTCCACCATTATACAATCAGGGACAACTATACATCTCAATGTTCTTCCTGACTACATACATCTTGCCTGCCTACTTGTGATGAGGCACATACTGTATGGTTGGGGCAACCAACCTTGTTTACTGAAGTGAAAACACATGACTTGTCTTAAATCAACAACAGCTGGAGCATTCTAGGAAGTTATCTGTCCTTATGTAAGTGGACTTTTAGGTTATCTTTAGCCCTTACGTTTCTTCAGAAGGTAAGAACTAATACAGAGACCCACGGCCAGACATTATCTAGAGGGTGAGAGTCCTTGGAATACTCAGCCTTAAATGGCATGTCTCCACAAAATTTCTGCTCTCAGAGCTCAGGGAAACCAATAGAAGAGAAGGCAGTGTTAGATCCAGAGAGGAAGTACATCTAAGTCAACACAGGGAGAACATGATTCTGCTTCAGAGCCTCTACACACACACATATTTGAACGACATTAATTGGTCCAAATATGCAAAAATTGTGTTGCTTTGTGAATCCTTCACTCCCTTCTCTTCTTTCTTTTCTGCTAAGCCACTAGATTCCCTTATTTGATCACTTTCTCATTCATGATGTTAACTGCAAAGGTCCAGCTATCAAAATCCCTTTTTTAGCTATACTGCCCGTCACAGCCAGTCATGAGTTATCAACTCAACCAAGCACAGTCTTCATCCTTTTTCTTGCTTAAAAACCATGCCTGCATATCCACCCACTACTGGGTACTGTTTCTGTCTGAGTCAGATCTCTTGCTTAACATTCTTAATAAATGCTCTCTTCATGCTGCTAATTGCCATTTGCACGTGGTCAGTTCCTAATCCCAAGTCCAGATGGAGCACCAGTCAGTGCATGGGTCCCATCAATATTTCTGTATTTTTCCTATTCACTTACTTTCTGAAGTTTACTGTCTCTCACTTTTTCTTAAGTTTTTATCTTTTTTGATGTCACATGAAGAAGGATTTCTTCCAAACCTGTAGCTACTTTAGAAAGAACAGACAGACTTCCCCCTGCCTGGTTTCTCAAATTCAGTATTCCTATATTATTATTCTATAGAGAAAATGTAGAAATGTTGTTCTTTGCATTGTTGTCAACAAGTCCATAGTTTTCCAATGTTCTTTTACCTATTAAAATATATTAGTATCATTTTAAAATAATGTAAAAAAGGATTTGAACTCATCAAGACTAGGGTTCATAGGCCCCCACACACACACCCCAGGGAAAAGTTAAGGTGATCTACTTTCCTGGACAAGGTTAGAATATGAAAGTGAAAATTTATACATTATTACAGTAACAAATTGAATTTACATCCTAAAACATTGATGATTATTCTTGCTTTTCCTTATAGTTTTCATATGCAAGTACATAATGCATATTTCTCAGAAATAAAATATACAAACCTTGGTAGTTACTGAAATCAAAGCAATGTTTTCATATTTAAATTTATCTTAATTTGGTAACCTCTTTGACTCCAAATTCCAGTGATTTAATCACTAATGAGGATAGTTTTCTTTCTAAAGAAACTAAGCTTAAATACATCTTCATGTAGCTGCTCTCTCTCCCTCTGTCTTTAAGTCAATAGTTAAAAGCTGCCTTCACCCAGCTGTAGCTTTTTAATATGCATCTTTGGAGCAGCTTCCCCTGCTTGGCATTAAGATGTCAATGGATCCAGAAAGAGAAAATATTCTCCCAGAGAAAGCATTTTCATAGCAGGCCAAGCAACACTCTGAGCAGAAACTTAAAAATAATGGTTTTGTATTTCTAAATTCCTCATTCAGAATTCATTTTTTAATTACTTTTTAAAATGGGTATAGAAACCAGTTTTGCAACCTAAAATTTGTCTGATACATATAATCCCAGACCCAAAATGATGTGGTGTGGGGCAAATGCATTCTTTTGTCCTAGGCAGTTACAGAACTGTGACACATAGTTTCTGTGTGCTGCTTCAAACCACTCTGGGCTCTTATTAAATGATCTTCATCGCTGTAGGTCATCATTTCTAGCCTTTATAAAAATTGTCTTTTGGGAGTGTCTTAGCCGGAATATGCTGAGTATCTCTGGAATCCTGTACTATGACATACAATGTTACCATTTTCACTCACAGCCCAATTCCTCTGTTGTAAGCAGCCAATTAAAATATTATATGTATACTCTTCTGTGTGCCTCTACAAAGTATACATTGCAATATATGTGTATTTCTAATATTTTTAATGACATTGGGGTACTACCCAAGCCTGGTTGACCCACATGCATTTCATAATTCAGTCCTCTAACAAGCTTTCTTCACATGTCTTATACATTTTTCAAATGTAATCATTGTCTTCAAAAACTCTCCCTTCCTGACTTTGGTTTTCATGATAAATTCTGAGGTCTGCACTGAGAAGCTTTACCACCTGGATAATGTTTCTTGCAGATAAGACTATAAAACATAGATATCTGAAAACATATTATAGGAAATTTATCTCTAATACATAGCCTTGGATTATACCACACCGCTAGTATTATTTATTTATTAAATGACTAAATATAGCACTTTATTAAAATGATTCTAAGGACTATAGAGGAAATTGGATAGCATGGACACAAATAGTAATTTTATACTTATAAATGACAGCAAATTTAGAACAATAATCTAAAAATAGTATTGGAAGACTATAGTACTCTCAAATTTCACATCATGTTTCAAAGCAGATGTGTCTTCTGTCTAGTCACAATTACTCATTTTTCTAAATGTTATAATCCTAAGATTTTTTAAACAATAATGGAACATAGTAATTTCTATGCTACTACTACTACATCCTTCTACTGTGCAATAAAAGTTATTTTTTCATCCTGTAGATATGCTGGAAATTTACTTATTGAATATTACTTAAAGACAACTTTTAGGTGAAAGTTTTTGATATATATCAATTTAGAAGATCAAGCACATAATTATAGATAGTATAGGAGATATACATTATTGATGTATGATAGATAAAAAACAATGTTTGTTAGACCAGTGAAGATTTGGTCATCCAAAATTTTTGTTTGCCTCGACACACTTGACATTCTTACTAACAGTTAGTCATATGACATATGAGAGCTAGGGTGTTGGACTTCAAAACAAACAAACAATCCCCCCCAACACACACACACACACACACACATACACACACACACACACACACAAATACACACATACATAAAAATCACACAAAACACCCAACTCACCAAACAAACCAAAAACAAACCTTATAAGGGACGACTGGAAACAGAGCTGCCAGAATAAAGTATTCATTTGTGTAGTTACTCACTCACTTATTCAACATTTTTCATTAAAACTATGCATGCTCTGGGAATTATTTTTATGTTAAGGACATAAAAATATTTTCCTATAAATATGTCCCATTATTACTATCACCAAAATGTACTATTTAATATATATGAAATATACTATGTGAGTGTCCATGTGTTTCATAATCTTTTTTTCCATTTTTATTAGATATTTTCTTTATTTCCATTTCAAATATCATCTCCTTTCCTAGTTTCCCCTCTGTAAACTCCCTATCACCTCCCCGCTCCACCTACTCACCACTCCCACTTCCTGGCCCTGTCATTCTCCTACACTGGGGCATAAAGTCTTCACAGGACCCAGGGCCTCTCCTCCCATTGATGACAAACATGGCATCCTCTACTACATATGCAGCTGGAGCCATGAGTCCCACCATGTGTACTCTTTGTTTGGTGGTTTAGTCCCTGGGAGCTTTGGGGGTACTGGTTAGTTCATATTGTTGTTCCTAGTTGGGGCTGCACACCCCTTCAGCTGTTTGGGTTCTTACTCTTGCCCCTCCATTGGGGACCCTGTGCTCAGTCCAATGGTTGGCTGTAAACATCCATCTCTGAATTTGTCGGGTACTGGTAGAGCCTCTCAAGAGACAGCTAAAACAAGCTTCTGTCAGCAAGCACTTGTTGGCATCCACAATAGTGTCTGGGTTTGGTGACTGTATATGGGATGGATCCCTAGGTAGAACAGTCTCTGGATGGTCATACTTTCAGTCTCTGCTACTCTTTCCATGGGTATTTTGTTCTCCCTTCTAAGAAGGACCAAAGTATCCACACTTTGGTCTTCCTTCCTCTTGAGTTTCATGTAGTTTGTGAATTGTATCTTGGGTATTCCAAGCTTCTGGACTCATATCTATGTATCAGTGAGTGCAAACCATGTGTGTTCTTTTGTGATTGGGTTACCTCATTCAGGATGATATTTTCTAGTTTCATCCATTTGCCTACAAAGTTCATAATTTCAAAATTCATTGTTTTTAATACCTGAGTAGTACTCCATTGTGTAAATGTACCACATTTTCTGTATACACTCCTCTGTTGAGGGACGTCTGGATTCTCTCCAGCTTCTGCGTGTTATAAATAAGGCTGCTATGAACATAGTGGGCCATGTGTCCTTATTACATGTTGGAGCATCTTCTGGGTATATGCCCAGGAGTGGTATAGCTGGGTCCTCTGGTAGTACTATATCCAAGTTTCTAAGGAACTACCAAACTGATTGCCAGAGTGATTGTACCAGCTTGCAATCTCACCAGCAATGAAGGAGTGTTCCTCTTTCTCCACAACCTCTCCAGCATCTGCTGTCACCTGAGTTTTTGATCTTAGCCATTCTGACTGGTGTGAGGTGGAATCTCAGGGTTGTTTTGATTTGCATTTCCCTGATGACTAAGGATGTTGAACATTTCTTTAGGTGCTTCTCAGCCATTCTGTATTTCTCAGTTGAGAATTCTTTGTTTAACTCTGTACCCCATTTTTAACAGGGTTATTTGGTTCTCTGGAGTCTAACTTCTTGAGTTCTTTGTATATATTGGATATTAGCCCTCTGTTAGATATAGGATTGGCTAAGGTCTTTCCCCAGTCTTTTGTTTACTGTTTTGTCATATTGACAGTGTCCTTTGCCTTACAGAAGCTTTGCAATTTTATGAGGTCTCATTTGTCAATTCTTGACTTAGAGCAAAAACTATTGGTATTCTGTTGTGGAAATTTTCCCCTGTGCCCATGTGCTTGAGGCTCTTCCCCACTTTCTTTTCTATTAGTTTCAATGTATCTGGTTTGATGTGGAGGTCCTTGATCTACTTGGACTTGAGCTTTGTACAAGCAGATAGGAATGGACTAATTTGCATTCTTCTACATGCTAACTGCCAGTAGAGCCAGCACTATTTGTTGAAAATGCTGTCTTTTTTCCACTTAATGGTTTTAGTTCCTTTGTCAAAGATCAAGTGACCATAGGTGTGTGGGTACATTTCTGGGTCTTCAATTCTTTTCCATTGATCTACCTGCCTGTCACTGCACCAACACCATGCAGTTTTTATCACAGTTGCTCTGTAGTACAACTTGAGGTCAGGGATGTGATTCCACCAGAAGTTCTTTTATTGTTGAGTATAGTTCTGTGAGCATCTTTGGAGGTTTTTGGAGGGAGCAGAGCAAGTCCTAACACTTTGACCTGAGGAGGAAGAGCAACATTGTAGCTCTTTTTAGTTCATTTTATGTTGCAGCTATGTCATCCTCAACTCCAGTAATTCATACCTATTATAAAATAAAGTGAAAGTAGGTGCAATGTGATAGAATAAATGTCAAGACTGTCAAGAATTTGAATGGGATCATGGCATATTAGAAGTAAGGAAAGCTAGAAGGAAGGAAGGAAGGAAGGAAGGAAGGAAGGAAGGAAGGAAGGAAGGAAGGAAGGAAGAAAGGAAGAAAGGAAGAAAGGAGAGGGAGGGAGGATGTGAGGGAGGGGAAGAGGAAGGGAGGGACAGAGGGAGGGAGGAAGGAATGGAGATCGAGAGAGACAGCAATAGCTGGAAGCAAGACATCTCAAAAAAGCTGACAATGTATGCTAAGCAAGCTAATTAAGAAGTACTGCAGCATCACATACACAACTTTCAGTGGGAAAACCAGACAAGGTCAAGAGAGAGCTAAGTCAGTTGGCAAAAAGGACATGAAATATTACAGACACAACCTGACCTAGACTCTATAAGCCACTGGCTCAAGCCTCAGACTGGCCTTGCCAAGTCCACTCCTGGACAAGTACCAGAACTAAGATTCTCGTTTTCAGTTTTATCAGTGCCTCTGAGAAAATCTTGGGCTGGTATGTTTTGCCACAAGTAGATAACAGTAGCTCTGGAATAATACAGTAAGGTTCAGCTAAATTAAATGAATCAATTGAAACTCTTATTTTAATAGCTAACTATTACAAACAATATTCCATGTTAATTTTTTAAAGATTTATTTATTTATTTTATATGTATGAGAATATTGTAGCTGTACAGATGGCCATGAGCCATCTATTGAGCTCTGCTCACTCAGGCATAATTCACTGTAGCTGTCTTCAGACACACCAGAAGAGGGCGTCAGATCTCATTACAATGTGGTTGTGAACCACCGTGTAGTTGCTGGGATCTGAACTAAGGACCTTAGGAAGAGCAGTCAGTGCTCTTACCTACTGAGCCATCTCACCAGCCCCCTCCATGTTAGTTTTTATGTGATGTATTTGAAAGATAATTTTATATTTTCTTCAAGATCAACTCCATTCAATAGAAATAGATGAGAGATACAGTAGGAATTTGGAAACAACACTGTCCAACAACTCAAAATTGGAAAATGAGAATTTGAGCTACCAAAACAAAGCATTTTGTCTTGCTAAATCTAGCAACTGTGTTTTCAGGTGAGAGTCTCCATTTATCTGCTTGATCTTACAATAATGCTTCTCTCTCAGAAAGCCCTAGCCCTAGTTTCCAGAGAAAACCAAGCAAATTGAGAATTAGGTGCTAGAATTAATCTCTTCATCCTTTATTGATGATGACACTATGCTCGTTGAGGAAAACCTAGAAAAATACTAATACCTTTAAGTGGAAATATGATTTTGTTAAATACCTTTAACCCTTTTGGTAGACTAGCTGAAATATCAGACACAAAGTACTCATATTTTCAAGCCCTATTTATTCAAAGATGTGTTTTCTTGTGAGTTAAAAATAATTTAAGATGTTATTAAGTCCACACAGACTGAGTTAAAGAGAGTTTAATGAAACAATTTTGCTTTTGTTTTACATCCACAACAAATTTGTTATCTTTCCATTTATTTTATTAGCTGTCGTATAAACTCAAACATATTGTGGATGAACGCATACAAGGATAAAATATAACTAATCTAGGCAAAGCAAAACTGCATCTATTTCTATGTTAAACTCTATTTAAATTAGGCTTCTTTCTCCTTTATTTACTGATACATAATAACTATTTAGTTTACACAGTGGTATGGAAATGTTCAGGAAAAACACTAGGTGGAAAGATAGAGACTTCAGGTAAGCAGCTAAAAACTTTCAGGTCAGCTTATGGAGCCATCTCTTAATGGGCTGCAGAATAATTAAGTTCCCTAAAATGTCTTACTCTAAGAAGTGGCTTTATTGAACATGTCCACAGTTTCAATGCCATAGTAACTGATTTAATTAATTGAGGGCCCAATTTAAAAGTGATTGATGATCTAAATGTGGTCTCTTTTATCTGATTAATTAGCACAGTTCCTAGTGTTTGCACTAATTAAAAAGTTTATATTTAAAGCTAAGAGGAAATAAATGCAGATCATAGTCTTTTTCACTTAGACTTTAAAGCAGTCTTAATATTAATAAGAATATGCAAGAGTGGGTGATTTCTTCAGCATTCTGTTTACAACAGAGCAAACATCCCTTTGCTTATTCTGTAATGTTACCACCAAGGGCTTTGTAAAATAAGCTTGTTTATTATATTATTGTCTCTTAATCCCTCAAATCTAATTTTGGAAATGTCACTAGTTAACTTTAAAAGGGTACATAAAGCCAATTACAGATTTTCCTCTAAGACCAAACTTTCCATAATGGACGCAGCAATTTAATTATTCCCAATTGAAAATTTCATCTCTTTTGTTCTAACTCTGCTTAAATCCTAGAAGATGAGTGAGATTTCTAAAAATATATCTTGACATTGATCATTATCGTGGAACAGAATGTAGTTCTCATCAGCACGAATAATTGAATAGATTGCAGTGGTAAATTAATGAGCAAATTACTTAAGCTGATTTAGAAGGGTCTTTCTGCCTCTTTTGATTTCCTGAATATTTTATAAATAAAGGCCTGAGCTACAGTGTTTCTAAAGTTCTTCTTTTGTAGGTTATACTTTGTAGAAATATCCATAAAATAAAACAAACAAACAAACAAACAAACAAACAAACTGGGCACTTAAAGGAAAGGCACACACCCTTTTATAGTTAAAGAAAACTCATTAGAATGCCTGTGCTGCACATTCTTGTTCTATTATACTGGCAGTATACAGTGTATCAGCAGAGGATCTACTTTTAACCTTCAGTTTCGGTTGGAAGGATGGAAAGGAGTTAATATGCTCATACCACAGGCAAGAGGATCAGAGTTCCAGTGCCCAGAACCAACATAAACTCCAGGTAGATGCACTGAGCCAACAAGTAAATCCATTCTAGAAGGCTGACACAGCCATCTCTGAGAACTCTGAGTTTGATTGAGAGACTCTCCTTTAACGAAAACAATGTAAAGGTGATCAAAGAAGATTCTCCAACATTAACTTCAGCCTCTTCAAGCACATTCACACATGTGAAAGTACAATGCCATAACAGGGTACATATTGATTCCAACATGTTTCCCCTCGCTCCTCTGTACACAAACATCTAAAGCATTAAAAGGAGAAAAAAAACATATAATTTCTTGGTTTGCATTATTATTCGCTTACTTTAATTTCCATATTAAATTTAAATTTTCTTGTTTTTGTTTGTTTGTTTGTTTGTTTTGTTTTGTTTTTCAAGACAGGGTTTCTCTGTATAGGCCTGGCTGTCCTGGAACTCACTCTGTAGACCAGGCTGACCTCAAACTCAGAAATCCTCCTGTCTCTGCCTCCCAAGTGCTGGGATTAAAGGTACGTTAATACACATAAAATCTTGTACATATTTATGAGTAGTTTAAGCTAGTTCACTACAATAATAGCTAAGGTTTACTACAGATATACAATATTATAAGTATTTTCATATCAAATTATTCAACTATTCATTACTGTTTTGAGGAGTATGCTCTGATTGTTCATAATTTTCAAGTGCAAACATGAAAATACAGAAAGTGTATGTATGTGATTTAGATAAAAAAAAAACATAGAGATTTGGCTTAATCCTACAGAATAAAAACCTTATTTTCCCCTCATCCCTTTAATTTCTGTCCCTACCAGATACATTGTCTTTTTTGTCATTCATTTTGACTATGTAGGCCATGAGCCTACAGAATGTAGAGCTCCACAAAACTCCCTATTCTGAGTCTAATTTTCTATATCAGTCCAATTTAACTTCTTTCAGTGATATATTAATAGAACTTTTAAATTAAAATTTAATTTTGATTTTATATTTTTGCATATGTTGATTATCTATTGACCACACTTACCTCCCATATTCCTAGTCTTCTTTTTCAACCCCAACTCTTCTCACAAGTCCTTCTCCAACATTCATATTTAGGTAATTTGTCTTGAGATCCACCATGACTAACTAGTGCCACCTCTCTGACCATGGGTTAGGAACTATCCATTGAAGCATAGTGGGCTTATCAGAGGGAAAAGAGCTAAAAGAGTAAGTCTTGCATTGTCAAAGTCTATCAGTCCCATAATTGAGAGCTTAAGTGTAGGGACTTGTGAGCCCCTCTGCCTTCCTTGACTAAAGATTGATAGTGCCGGTCTTGTGTAGACTACATATAACTATAGTTGACTTGAGTTAAGTCTCTGTGTGGACTAGAGAATGGTGTTTCAGAGCCTTTTACCTTATCTGCTGGCTCTCAAATACTTCTTGGCCCCTGTACAATATTCCTTGAACATTAAGTAAGATTGGAAATGTGAATGACTTGTTTAGGGATGGACATACATCCTTTCTGTATTTTCTAAACCTTGGGTGATCATAAGTCCCTTCATTCATAAACCACTGTTCATTGTATGAAAAACTTCTCTAATCAAAGTTAAAATTGATTGGGGATTTACTTTCAGGAAACTCAGATTAGCAAAATTCTTTCTCAATGTGTACATAAGTAAAGAGATAAGTGTAGATGAAGTTAGAGCATAATTTAAGGGATTATCTAATGAAAATCCAACTTAGACATGTATAGAGGTCAAGAGAAATAAACTTACGTCTGATGTAATGAAAAGATAAAAGTAAGTTGTTCAGAATTGCTAGACTCTGTACTACAAACAGTCTACTTCATCTTTTGTTTCTGTATATCTCACTGACATATGCTCCTTCGATGTAAGGCATTTGCATACCTCCTAAGGTTTAGACAAAGGCCTCACATAACTCTGAATACGCCAATTTAAAAAGTTTGTTTTGCTTTTAATTCTAGGGACAACAGAAACTTTGTAACTAAGACATGAAGGAATTTTAAGCTTCTTTCAGAAAAAGTAGTATAAGAATCTAAATGAAAGAGAAGGATTAGAAATACAAGTCATGGCAGGCGATGGTGATGCACACCTTTAATCCCAGCACTTAGGAGGCAGAGGCAGGCAGATTTCTGAGTTCGAGGCCAGCCTGGTCTACAGAGTAAGTTCCAGGACAGCCAGGGCTATACAGAGAAACCCTGTCTGGAAAAAAAAATACAAGTCATATATTTAAAATGTGTTTGTTGATGTAATGTCTTACACACTATTCAGAACTTTTCAGCATAAAATAGGTAATGAGGCACTGGTTACTGTAAAAACTTTGCAGTTATTTATCTATTTTATAGTAAAATTTGCCTGATTTTCCTCTATAAGTAGTCTGTGTAAGATAATTCATATCAAGCTAAATGTTAATAGCTACTGATGATACTAATGGTAATCAGTTTTGGATCACACACTTGGAGAGTCCAACTCACATACGAATAAAAATATTCATATTAGCACCCTACCCACAATTCTGTAGAACTTTAAGAGAAATATGCTAGCATTGATAAGCTATTGAAGATATAATTACAGGGATGGTACAAGTGAATATCGTAGAGAAAAGTGTGCATAGAAATTACCAATCCAAAGGCTGGAGTAATTTGGCAGCTGGTGTTCTTAACAGCAAGCTAAGTACTTTCTTGGTCTTTCTAGGCTCCTTCAAGTGATTATTTTTTACTTGTGCTTTGTAGAGAAGTGAACAGGTGGGAATGCCCATTTAATTTGCATTTCATCTTTCACTCAATATTTTCCTTAGTGAATTTAAGGATAGTTTGAGCATGCTTTCTTTGTTTTTTTTTTTCAATTGAATTTAAAGAAGGAAACAGAGTTAAGTAAACTTAACAATTAAAATTATCTTAGCTCATGAAGGTATGGTTCTTCAATGAAGACATCTTTCATATGAAGAAGAAGAAGAAGAAGAAGAAGAAGAAGAAGAAGAAGAAGAAGAAGAAGAAGAAGAAGAAGAAGAAGAAGAAGAAGAAGAAGAAGAAGAAAAAGAAGAAGAAGAATGAGGAGGAGGAGGAGAAGGAGAAGAAGAAAAAGGAGAAAAAGATGATCATGATTCAGTGTCAGATTGTCAATTCTTCTTACCCTTCACCTGTTTTGAAATAATAGCTGAAAAATGTAAGAAAATATATTTTACAAAAAGAGCTTAAGAAAGAGCAAATCTTATCCAATACTTTCATTTTACATCAGAAACATACATCCCAGAGCTCTGATCCATAGAAATACAAAATATATGTATGTTTCTTTAAGCCAGATGAATGGTTGTCTGTCATTAAAAAATTAGAAACAGATTCAGGAGTAGTCTACTTGTATAACAAGAGAAAATAAATTGACACTATAAAATAACAAATGAATTACAATAGCTACATTGATTGTTAGTAACAAAATATTTGGGTTTTAAGAGTTTCCAGAGGTGTATAAGTGATCCAAATGAGATTAAACTGAAAAAAAAAATACTAGATTCAAAGCCATCTCTATAGCTGTAACAAATTTGAATATAATACTTAAAATAAATGATATATGAATTAGGTATAAGTACAAAGTCCAACTTAAAAATCACTAAAACATTATTTTAGTCTTACTGAAATGACAAATTTTGAAATGGTAGAAATTGTATTTGTTACATAAGAGAAAGTAATGAAGAATAATTTTACTATGATAGCATTCATTTATTTAGAACTCATTGAGCAACTCGGGGGAAATTTGCTATAATATGGTATAGTAGTAGTAAATGCTTAAATCCCAGCCCAAGGTGTCTACCCTATCTTTGGTTATTGAGTTATTGGATAAAAGATAGACACAGCCTTTGTATTTACAATAAACCTTAATCAACACAAATAGTTGGGCAAATGTCTTCCGTTCATGCTGTTAGAATCTACTTTTCTATAGAAAGCATAGAGTTATTACTTTCTACTTACTATATTTCATCTGAACTATTCTTAGCAACAATTGGGCAGCCCTCAGGGACTCTCTTGACCCTTATTCCATGGCAACTTCTTCTCTCCTGTATATTCTTCTTCTATCCCATGTTGGGTTCTTCTTCCTCCTCTCCCTCCCCGTCCTTCCCTTCCTCCTCC
Source organism: Mastomys coucha (assembly GCF_008632895.1). Classification (NCBI taxonomy): domain Eukaryota; kingdom Metazoa; phylum Chordata; class Mammalia; order Rodentia; family Muridae; genus Mastomys; species Mastomys coucha. The sequence goes on along the minus strand of NW_022196915.1, from coordinate 92,069,108 downwards.
TCTTTATGGTCCAATTATTGAGGTTTTGTCTTTTATTTTTTTATTGTAATGCTAAGGGCAGAACCCCAAGACCTGGAGTTCCCAGTTTAATTCTGATCGATTAATAAAGATAGTAACAGCTAATAGTTTGGCAGAAGAGACATAGATAGAGTTGTGTTTTTCAGGGCTTGGTGTCAGAGGAGAAAAACATACAGGAAAGGAGGAAAGAAGTTGCCATGGGTTATCTGAGCCATAAAAATGTGGCTCTGAGGGTCATCCAACTGGAGTTGAGAGCAGCTCAGATGGAACATAGTAAATAGCAATAACTTGGGGTTTTATATATAGAAAAGTAGATTCTAGGAGCATGGAGGGTAGGCAGTTTCTTAGCTATTGTGCTTCTTAAGGCTTATTATGAATATAAAGGCTGAATGTATCTTCCATCTGGGAATTCAATGAATAAGGTGGGGTAGAGACCCTGGGCCAGGATTTTAGTAATTTTTTACTAAAATATGGTAACATGATAATGAATTTAATCCACCACAGACCTAGGCATAAGACTGTAGTGTATTGGAAGTTTTCTGTATTTTTTCAGATAGAAAATAGGCAGATTATCAAGGGAATAAAGAGGAAAATTGAGTTGGAACAGAAAGAAGAAAAAGCTTAGAAGCTCAATGACATATATCTTCCTGTTTTTTAAAGTGACTTTTAACACATTTCCCATCACTATCTTCATTGAACTTCAAAGACTTGAGAATATGAGGCTTTGTATTTATACAGTATCGCACCTTGTACTTGTTTAAAGGAGAGAGTGCTATAAAAGCCTGGTTATTTGATATACAAAACCCAGTAAATGTTGGATATATAACATTTTCACTTTGTGCTATAGTCAACATTTATGACATTCCAAAAACACATCTTTTCTATAAAATAGTTGTAAAATTTTAAGGAAACTGTCTAACACATTCATCCTTCAAGGTAATATTTTCTTCATTTACTATAAAAAATAATTATGAATCATCATAATGTGTCCTAAACTAAAACAATCTTGTTGCAATTAAATTTATAGTAGAATTTACCACTATGATACTAAAGAAAATTCCAGAGGGTCTGCCTTTCTACATGATAATATTCTTTTTATATTATTACATATTCTAAAAGTTTTCCCTTATAAATGTAAATGTAATTTCTCTTTCCTCAGATTAAGAGATGAGATGAGAACCATAACCAAGCTTTGCAAATACATGGCTTGGGATGAGCCCTAAGTGGTATTCTTCTCTTTGTTCTAGCTCTAGACCTAGGCTTAGAAGCTTCTAACCTCCATAGGATCTAATCTTCCAAGTTGACTGATTCAATCTGTTTTCTCTCAGCTTCAGACTGAATTGCTCTGCTTGGCTTAATAGTATCTTTGGCAGTATGTTCTAATCTGGCTCCTTCTCATTCTCTGGCTAGTTGTCTTCACATGTGTATTGCTTGTTCTCTCTGCAACCTGTCTCTTTAAAACTGTCCCTACTAAATTGCCTTACTTACACTGCTGTATACAGTTCATATACCTTCTCTTTGTCACTGTCTTTGTCTCTGTCTCCCTCTCTGTTTTTCTGTTTGTCTCTCTGTATCTCTGTCTCTCTTTCTCTCCCTCCTCTCCTCCCTTAATCTCCCTCCCTCTCTCCCTTCTGTAGCATAGCCTCTCTTTGCTGTGCTATTCTCATAGTTGGGCATATTCTTTCTCTGATTTATTCTATCAAATCTTATCTGATACAACACTTTGTCTGCCCCTCTATTAGAAGCCACTTTTAAACATAGATGATTCCTTCTACAAACTAACTTTCATTACCTTCATAGCTAGGGATTAAAGGTTTGTACTAAGGGCTTGTCTGTATTTCAGTCGGATCATACTTTTCTCCAGGGAGTGTCTGCCTTCCAGCCAGATCACATAGAACTGGATGTGAGCTTTTGCAAGAGCAGCCATGTTGCAGATTAAAATTCCCCTATATTCATTCATTATATAAATATTTCATTTTAAGTCATTATTTGCTCTGTTTTCCAAAATTCATATTACTTTGACATATGTAGAACTTTTCTATGTACAGAGAATCATAGAAAATCTTTCCTGGTCAAGACCATGATAATCACACAAGCCTATATCCCCCTTTCAACAACAAACAAACAAGTAAAACAATTGTTGGAATGATTACAAAATGTACAAATATTCACTTGTGACTTCCTAGGAAAGCTGAATATGCTCCCAGCTCTGTATTTCAAAACTGATGCCTTTTCCATTGGTAATACCCAATTTTGAGAGCATTTTGCTATTTTAAGGCATATGCTTATTAATGTGGAGCATTATTATAAAATTCTGAAATTTTTATTATTTCTACACCAATTGTATCAAGAAGAAAATCTTGTGGCTCTCATCTTAAATAGCTTTAAAAGAAATCCCATGGAAATCTAGTATCAACTGATTTCTCTGGCCAATTCCATTGTTTCCTTGGCTTCTGGAGTAATGTTACTAATGACATTTTCTGTCAAAGCCACCAGATTCCTGCCAGGTTAGAAACTTTGTTTAGGTAAAGGAAAAAATGATAAAAAAAAAAAAAAAAAACCTATGAGTTAAAACTGTGTAAGTGCTTTAAATATGATTAGCAAGGAGTTCCAAATATTTGTTGGAGATATAATTTCATAAATTTAACAGTAAGCAGTAAAAATTATCTGTTTGCCTTTTAAAAAACCCTTTAAAAGTCTCAGTTCCTTACCTGCTATGAGAGAAAGAATGATTGCCTTTTCTGTGATTTGTGTTCAGCAATTAAAAACTATGGTTAGGAGCAAGAATCAGCAGAGGATATTTGCAATCGATTCTTTCTAAAGTATAAAGCATGAAATCATTTCTGGGAAGAAAGTTAAATGTGGAGGTCAGCATGAATGATATTGGCAGAGAATGCTATAATGTCGGCAAAGAAGTGTTTCAGTGTAGAATGAGGTGGATGAAACTTGGCAATCTGGGATGTCAGTAAATCATAAAGTTACTTGCAATAACAATGGTATGACAGGAACTATTAGTTTAAGTGAAAAGCACCAAGAATTACTTCTAAAAAAATGCATTTCTAGTGCAATCTCGTCAGAGAACAGCATACATAACCAAGAGCATTTATCTGACTATAGAGTAGACAGATTTAAAAAAGCAACAAAGAACAACCCAGAAAACATATGATCCATATCAGTTAGGTTCCTCCAGGCTCTGAGATTAAGCCAGCTGCCCTTGATAATGTCACAGCAGGCAATATCCTCAGGATCAGTTCTTAATAAAAGCCAAAAGTAAGGAGAACATTCAAAGACAATGTTAATGATAGAGAAAAGATTGTTGTGCACACTGGCAAAGTCCTAAGTGGCGCTAAAGAAACACAAAAGGGTTAGTAAGATTAACAAGATTAGGATATCATAGAATTATGACCCACTATATAAAACTCAACAAAGTGAAGTATCAATGTAAAACATATTTGTATGTCAAACAATCAATATCCTGAAATTTATTGAATATAAATAGACCATTGGCTTTGAAAGATACTGTATTTTACATCTAATAGCCAAATTAATTTTAAATTGAGAAGGGTAAAACCTATGGGTTTTTTTTTTGGGGGGGGGTGGGTTTTGGCTTTTTTTTTTTTTTGGTTTTTGTTTATTTGCTTTTGCTTTTTAGATCAAAACTGGTAATATGGAATAGCTAGTAATGTGACAGAGGGAGATCTGAAAAAAGACAGAAAAAGAAGTCAAGACAGAGCTTCCTGTTAAAGTCTTTGTAAAGATGAGGCCTTCACTTCAGCGGTGGCAGGAAGGACGTATGCTGGGCTGCTACAAAACCGCTCTCGTAAACTCCAAACTCCTTTGCTCCTCTTTCAGTTTTGGTTTTTGGTTATGTCAGCTTTCTGCCACCAGATAACGTTGCCCTAAGAGACATGAGAAGTTTACATATGGACCTTGTTGTGGTCCATGTTTTAATGTTTGCTTTGCCTTTTCCATATTTTGCTCTTTGGTTTAATATTACTTTGTAGTACTTTTTAAAAATCACAGGTAATGTTAAGTTTTAAGCATTGACATTTGTTGAGTCAATCTATGGTATTTCTTAGGACTGTGTATTATATAAAGTCAATATATTATTTGTTGAAAGTTGATTTAGAGTTTCAATTTTTATTAAAAATTTCATATCATTTGCATATATTCTATATGGTTGAACTATGGCAATCGTAATATGCTTTGATGTCTGTACAATAAGAGCACGTTCTTTTGCTTTTCCTTCCTTCCTTCTCACTTGGATGTGTCTGGACTCATAGCCTACACTATGCGATAGCATACACAAAACACAATGCTTGGCTTCCAAACAACTCGCAGGAAATGGTTGGTTCAAGGAAAAATAGATTGAACTAGAATAATATTTGTTTTGAGAAATTAAGAAATTTTCCACAACGTATTAAAGGCCTATCTCAAACTAAAGAATCTACTTTCTGATAATCAACTCTAAACATTTGTAAACACAAAACGGGGTTTGCAGCCCCTTAGGACTAACAACAATATGAACTAAGTAGTACCCTCAGAGCTCCCAGGATCTCAACCACCAACCAAGGACTGCACATGGAGGGGTCTGATTGTTCTGGCAGCATGTGTATAGTAGAGGATTGCAGGTTCGATCAGCAATAGGAGGAGAGGGCCTCGGCCTTGTGAAGGTTCTGTGCCCCAGTGTAGGGGAATGCCAGGGCCAGAAAGTAGGAGAGGGCGGGGTGACAGGCATGGGGAGGTGGGAGGCAACAGGGATTTGTTTTTGTTTGTTTGTTTGTTTTTTGCAGGGGAAACCGGGAATGGAGAAAGTTACATGTAAATAAAGAAAATATCAAAAAAAAAAAAAAAACCACAAAACTACTTTAGTATGGGATTATTTTTTCCTGGAGCAATATTAAAATTTATGAAGAAAATGTAGATAAAAAGAAATATGATCTTTTCTGTAAAAAAGAAAACAACACAAAGCAGTGACTGAAGCATGAATGTTAAATTAGAAAAATCAGTTAGGACAACCAGGACTATACAGAGGAACCCTGCCGTGAAAAATAAATAAATAAATAAATAAATAAATAAATAAATAAATAAATAGAAAAGAAAAATCACATTTACTGTCTAATAGATGCCAAATCTATTGGGAGAAACTCTAATGAAAAAAGTGAGATATTTCCATAGTGTCAAGAATTATGCCGTGACAGAGGAATCTTGTAGACACTATGTTAAGTATCTAAAGATTAAATATCATAGCAGAACAATGCATTGAGTGCCTTTGAATAAAACATAAAGCAAAGAATATTTTTCTTCTGAGATTTTAGCTAAGCAATCAATGACTTAAATATAAGTTAAAGAAACATTGTATAAATACTCATGAAGCATGAGGTAATAATTTACCAATTTGCTTTCTTTATACTAAAACTCTCATAGATAGGAAAACAAACAAACCCAAAAATGATATGTTTTCTTCCCTGGAGGAAAATAGAAATACTAGAAAATCAAAATAAATAAGTGAAATAAATAATCCTCATTTAGATTCTTTGACATAAAACTAAACTGAACTCAACACCTGATATAAACCAGAGTAATGGATGTGTCACAGCTTGCATTATTTTTGAATTTGTTTAGGTACATTGGTTGCAAATATGAGAACATTTGAATAAAGTAATGGATTTAATATAAGGAATTTCAAAGAGTTTAGAAAATAGCAACTCTGGAATACTGTGTTTTCTTATTCTAAGCTTACAACTGTGATTGTTTAAGTCATAGAGAAATAAATGCTTTAATATTTCTAAAGCATGGCCCAGTTTTTAAAATAGACATAATTAAGTTTTCAAACATATAAATCTAAAATAGTTGAAAATGACCTCACCCATTTCATTACCTATTTTTTGCTTGCAAACTAAAATTAAAGATGAATGATATATTTCATTGTTTTCTAAGGAACTATTTATTTTGAAGTTGGAAATACTCAAACTTCTAGATAATTGAATGAAAGGAGAACTTTATGTCAGACCATTTTTAGTAAGCATGAGAATTAGTCTCTTCTACTGTAATGTGCTGTATTTGATCATTGTTTGCATATTACCACCTTGCTGTACATGGTGTATTGTAAGAAACTAATTTTATCAATGTGGGAACACTTTGCATATCTTCACATAACTTTATACTAAGAATGATCTTGGCACTTAACTTACATAAACTGCTTCACTGTAAAATCAGGATTTTTTTTATTATATATTTTCTTTATTTACATTTCAAATGATATCTCCTCTCCTGATTTCCCCTCCGAAAGAAACAAAAACAAAAACAAAACAAAACAAAAAAACCCTGTACCCTCCCCGCTCTTCCTGCTCAACAACCCACCCTCTCCTGTATCCTGACCCTGTCATTGCCCTATACTGGGGCACAGAACCTTCACAGGACCAAGGGCCTCTCCTCCCATTGATGAGCAACTAGGCCATCCACTGCAATACATATGCTGCTGGAGCCGTGAGTCCCACCATGTGTACTCTTTGGTTGGTGGTTTAGTCCCTGGGAGCTCTGAGGGTACTAGCTAGTTCATATTGTTGTTTGTCCTAAGAGGCTGCAAACTCTTGAGCTCCTTACTCTAGCTCTTTATTGGGGACCTTGTGCTCAGTCCAATGGATGGCTGTGAACGTCTACTTCTGTATTAGTCCGGTACTGTCAGAGCCTCTCAGCAGACAGCTATATAAGGATCCTAGCAGCCAGCACTTGCTGGTATCCACAATAGTGTCTGGGTTTGATGATTGAATATGGGAAGGATTGCCAAGTGGGGCAGTCTCTGGATTGTGCTTCCTTCAGTCTATGCAACTCCTTCCATGGGTATTTTGTTCCCCCTTTTAAGAAGGAATGAAGTATCCACACTTTGGTCTTCCTTCTTCTTGGGTTTCTTGTGGTTTGTGGATTGTATTTTGGGTATCCTGAGCTTCTGGGCTAATATCCACTTATCAGAGAATACATGCCATGTGTTTTCTTTTGTGATTGGGTCATCTCACTCAGGATGATATTCTTTAGTTCCATTCATTTCTTAGGAATTTCATAAATTCCTAAGAATTTCATAAATTCATTGTTTTTTAATAGCTGAGTAGTACTTCATTGTGTAGATATACCACAATTTCTGTATCCATTCCTCTGTTGAGGGACATCTGGGTTGTTTCCAGTTTCTGGCTATTATAAAAAAGGCTGAACATAGTGGAGTATGTGTAATTATTACATGTTGGAGCATCATCTGGGTATATGCCCAAGAGTGTTATAGCTGGGTCCTCTGGTAGTACTATGTCCAATTCCTGAAAAACTGCCAAACTGATTTCCAGAGTGGTTGTACCAGCTTGCAATCCCACCAGCAATGAAGGAGTGTTCCTCTTTTTCCACAACCTTGCCAGCATCTGTTGTCACCTGAGTTTTGATCTTTGCCATTCTGACTGTGTGAGGTGGAATCTCAGGGTTGTTTTGATTTGCATTTCCCTGCTAACTAAGTTTGTTGAACATTTCTTTAGGTGCTTCTAGACCATTTGGTATTCCTCAGTTGAGAATTCTTTGTTTAGCTCTGTACCCCATTTTTAACAGGGTTATTTGGTTCTCTGGAGTCTAACTTCATGAGTTTTTTGTATATATTTGATATTAGCCCTCTATTGGATGTAGGATTGGTAAAGATCTTTTCCCAATCTGTTGGTTGCTGTTTTGTCCTATTGACAGTGTCCTTTGCCTTATAGAAGTTTTGTAATTTTATGAGGTTCCATTTTTTGATTCTTCACCTTAGAATATAAGCTATTGGTGTTCTGTTCTTGAAATTTTCCCCTGTGCTCATGTGCTCAAAGCTCTTCCCCACTTTCTTTTCTGTTAGTTTCAGTGTATCTGGTTTTATGTGAAGTTCTTGATCTACTTGGACTTGAGCTTTGTATAAGGTGATAGGAATGGATCGATTTGCATTCTTCTACATGCCAGTTGAGCCAGCACTATTTGTTGACAATGCTGCCTTTTTTCCACTGTATGGTTTTAGCTCCTTTGTCAAAGATCAAGTGACCATAAGTGTGTGGGTTTATTTCTGGGTCTTCAGTTCTATTCCATTGATCCACCTGACTGTCACTGTACCAATACCATGCAGTTTTTAATCACAATTACTCTGTAGTACAGCTTAAGGTCAGGGATGGTGATTCCACCTGAGGTTATTTTATTGTTGAACATAGTTTTCACTATTCTAGGTTTTTGTTTTGTTTTGTTTTGTTGTTGTTATTCCAGATGAATTTGCAAATTGATGTTTCCAAATCTATGAAGAATTGAGTGGGAATTTTGATAGGGATTGATTTGTAGATTGTTTTTGGTAAGATGGCCATTTTTACTATATTAATCCTGCCAATGCATAAGCATGAGCGATCTTTCCATCTTCTGAGATCTTCTTCAGTTTCCTTCTTCAGAGACTTGAAGTTCTTGTCATACAGATCTTTTACTTGCTTAATTAGAGTCACACCAAGGTATTTTATATTATTTGTGACTATTGTGAACGGTGTTGTTTCTCTAATTTCTTTCTCAGCCTGTTTATCCTTTGTGTAAAGGAAGACCAGTGATTTGCTTAAGTTAATTTTGTATCCAGCTACTTTGCTGAAGTTGTCTGTCAGGTTTAGGAGTTCTCTGGTGGAATATTTAGGAACACCTAAGTATACTATCATATCATCAGCAAATAGTGATAATTTGACTTCTTCCTTTCCAATTCATATCCATTTGATCTCCTTTTGTTGTCTAGTTGCTCTGGCTGGGACTTCAAGGTCTATATTGAATAGGTGGGGATTGCCTAGTCAGGGACAGGATCTTATGATTCATTTCTAGAGTTCTACTAATACAAGCTCATAGTGAGCCTCTGTGAATTGAAGAGCGATACCATATGGCATTTTAGTGTGGTGTTCAATGTCACTTATTACCTAAAAAAAATAAGATATGAACTGTCAGGAATATTCAGAACTGAAGCATATAGATTCCTTGTTAATAACAAATAATAGGCCAACAGTACCTATGAAGGGTTCAGTGTTATTTCAGTAATGTTAATTTATGCTTATGTTGGCTAACCAGTAAAATTTGTTTAATAATGACCTATGATGCTTATGAACACAGCAGACCCAGCAAGCTATCAGAAGCCTATAATGTCCATCAACAGTGATATTAAATAGTTAAAGCCATAAAGTAATTAAAATTACATAGTGTAACAGTCAATTTAAGGATATTGTGTGTTTTTAAATAAAACAGAAACAGTGAATTTACTCTATTATTTACAATTTTTAGTTCTTTAGTTTAGCTCTTTAGTCTAAGCCATAAACCTTTAAGATTTTGAAAGCTACGCTCTTGACATTCATATACAGTTATGAAATGTACCACTACTGCTGCTTTGGCATCACTGAAATAGGATCATAGCTATCCATAAGCACTCAGTGGATGTGCTATTTTTTAAAACAATGGTTCAGTGGCTCTTTTCGTCTTTTGCCCTCTGTACCTCTGTAAACCCAGTTCACCTTTTGGACAGCTAGGAGCTTTTACTTTGACTGTATTGGCATTAATGCAATCTGTTGCATATACCCTGAATTCATCACTTCAAGTGACCAGCTCCTTTTGCTATATGCTTTGAATTTCATTGTAATATCACATTATTGACCATAACACAGCTTTAGTTTCTCTGTTAGTCGTACCTCATTCATTTGTGAATTGTGACTATGGTTTCTATGAAAATCAATGAATTGTCTCACAGTACTAGGAGTATGCATGTTTGCAGTTGCCTGCCAGCATTATAGAGCCAATCTCCTAAGGACAGAAATAATAATATAATATTTGTGTCCCCAGACCCTTACAAAGTAGATCCACTCTTACACTTAAGTCTGATTATATTATCCTAAATGTTTTATATTAGTAGTTTCTTTTCCTTGTAAGATTAAGAGAGTAATGCACACTTCCATTTGAATGTGAGTACCATATCTTTCACTTGATGGGTAAAATGATGGGTCTACCAAACTACCTTTTTAAGAACATGCTTTTTTATTGATCTATGTAAAATGAAACATGGACTTGGCATCTAAATTTCAATCACCAAATATTTTTTTCAAATATATTTGCATGTTATTTCTAATTTTATATTTGTATTGATTATTTCATGATTAGAATTATCTATCTGAGAAACTTAAGTAAACACAACCCTGTAAGGAATAAACTGGATGAGTTTTAGATTCAATCATTGTTGATAGGAAAGCTTTCCAGACACTGGATTCTTTCTATGATGCTTGTAGTGAAAATAAGAATCGTGTCTCATATTGATGGTTAACAGAGAGTGGCTGAAATGTGTCATTCCAGACTGAGAGTTTCCTTTTAACAAAATCTTCTCATATAATAAGCAGATAACAAAATGAATGTGAAATGTCAATATATGGTCTTGTGAATGATTTAGTCAACTCTGGCATTTGTGGTGGGAATAACTGAGATGGTTTATGGCATGTAGTTTGGAGTCAGATGGCCTCAGTGCAGGAACCATCCATGTAGACTAGCACAATCCCTCCCACATTTCTCTCTCCCTTTACATCTCCCTGTCCTTTCTTCTCTCTCCCCCTCCCTCCCTTCTTCCCTCCCTTCTCTTCCTTTTCCTTCTTCCTTCTTCCTCTCTCCCTCTCCCCCACTCTCTCTCTTTCACGCTCCCCCTCCTAAAAGTTTCTTTAATGAATTTAAAATCATTCCTGTTATAGTTCACACACAGGGCCAGAATCAAAATATCTTATACACACGCTTAAAAAGTAGACTACATGGTACCCTATGAGTCAATGTAGATGTATAAACTCTCAAACATCAATACTTTAAAGACCACAGTTTTATCTCTGTCTCATACTGCAAATGTGTCTGTCAACAACACTGCTGTGTGAGGCTTTCCATCTATAAGTGTCAAATATCACTGCCACCAAGTTTTATTGGACAGAGTTCACCATAGAATCACAAAGTATCAAGGAAACTATAAAGTCCAAGGTGCCCATTAACAAGAATACAATGACAGCATTCATGTTACAACAGGGACTGAGAAATCTACTAGGAAATCTCACGTACACTGAATTCTCACAGCTTATTATTAGGTCATTTCTATACTTCTTGGAAGTCTTATGTTTGCTTTCTATCAAGATTTTAATTACTAAAATGCTGATTTCTAACAATATGTGGCTGCTGCTCATTATGTTTTATTTTCCATATTCAGATTGCTCCATATGTATCGGTGATATCTTGAAGAGACACAGCATTGTTACATGCTTTTTTAATAGAGTATTTTATACATTTTATAACAAATTTGACGGTTCAGAGGAATGGCTCATTGAATAAAATGATTGACCATTTAGCCTGAGGAAATAAGTCCAATTCCCAGAAAACATGTGGTAGCAGAGACAGAAACAGCAAATTTCCCAATGAGCCATGGCATATGTGCATAAAAATCCCTGCTGATATACAGTAAATAAATAACATGCATCCAGATATAAACAGTTCTTATACACAAAACACAATAAATATTAAAACATATGCATATAGTTATATAGATCTATAAATAAATATGCATACACAAAAATACAATATAAAGTGTATATTCACATATACATCTATACCACAATAAATAAATAATATATAAATATACTTAACAATCATTTGTAGCTCAATATGTACTAAGTGTTATTTAATTAAAATTCTATTTTAATTAAATTTATTGCGTCTGTGTTCATCAAGAAGTTTAGTCTATAAATTTCATTTTTGAACATGATTTTATTATCCAATTTTGATATCAGGATAAAATGAACTTTGTTAAAATTTTGTTCTTTCTGTACTTTAATATTTTATAGAATTATTTGAGTAATATTAATTAATTTTTTTGAAATTTGGTTAGAAATATTCAGAAAATCCATATAGTGTTGGATTCTTTTTAACTGCTGTGGTTTTGTTACTGTTTCAATGATTATCTTTTGTCCAGATGACCTGTCAGTAGGAGAGACAGGCTATTAAAGTCATTGTATAAACCTGTGCATTCTAAGGTGAGGATGTTTATAGCTATGCTGGCTGATATGGTACCCTGGGAGATATGGCAGCAGGAAGTATATTTTTAAGCACTTGTATAAGAAAATATATAATTTTATTGTTTGTAAACAATAGTAGAAATGGTTTTAAAGTCATTAAAGAAACTTTAAGGATGGAAAGAGAGAGAGAAGAGAAGAGAAGGGAGAGGAGGGGAGGGGAGGGGAGGGGAGATGAGATGAGAGGAGAGGAGAGGAGAGGGGAGGGGAGGAGAGAGGAGAGGAGAGGAGAGAGAAATAGAGAGACAGAGAAAGAAAGATAGTGGAAAGCCACACTCCCTGTAGAGGATGAAGGTGGATAAAGGATTATGTTTTCCTGTGCTGCTTGGGAACAGTGCTAATAAATCCTGAAATATTGCAATTAGAGCCATTAGTTATTGATGAAGCATAAAAAATATCCTGAATAGCTACTAAAAAATATTTGTCATCAATCTAGTGCCAGAGGTAGACTATATACACTATATACACTATTTGAAGAGAAAATCAAGAAGATTTGTCCCTTTGCTTGCAAAGTAAAGGCATTTTATTTATACCCACTCCAAGTGATTTTAAAGGTTCTGCCTTGAAAGTGGTACTCTGAATGTAACACTGTAAACTATTTTATATAACACGTTAAACTTAATTGACACTTTCTTTAAAATTGGCCAATTCATCCAGAAAATCATATCCTTTTATGGGGTCCAATTTGGTATAAACTTAGCTCCAAACTGAAAGCTGTTAAGGCTCTGGGTCTCTTCTCTTTGACTCACACTGCTTTGGGCAGTGACTGAAACACATCCTAACCTTGAGAATGGAATATCACATGAGAAATCTGAGGAAGCTTTTGTTTCTACTCCTACATAGTCTTCTATCACCTCACTTTATCTTCTTTTAACATGCTTTTTCCGGAGTTCCCACAATTCCACAGAAGCTAATGATGTGTGATAGGAATAAACCCTTGCTACTTCCTACATATCAATTAATATTTCCATGTTCATTCATCTATTAAAGACATAATTTCAACCAGTTAATAAAGACCAGAATCTTTTACTAGGTGCCTAACCATCTTGAAATATTGTAACCACTAATAGAACATTTCTTTCTCTAAATTAAAGCAGATGGGAAATAGGAAGTAGGTAAATTATAAATTTTACTTCAATGTTAACCTAATCTTGTTGCTCAGCATTTCAACTCCCTAACTTATGACACTAAATAAATTTCAGGTTATCCAGACTATTAAAAAATAATTTCCTATACATTTCCCTAATAGAAAACTGTTTCCAGCATCTTCTTAGGTAAATTTAGCTTTTTATAATACATGTCATTTATTAATGAAATTAATCTAGAAAATATGTTCAGACCATTTATAAATAATGGTGATAATTAGACCATCATTTACAAAACTAATATTTTATTGAAATAGACTAATGGTAGTCAAATTATTTCATATGAGATAATGTGATAGCTTGAAAACATTCAAACAAATAATTTTTTAAAAATTAATAAATCGCCGGTGGTGGTGGCGCACGCCTTTAATCCTAGCACTTGGGAGGCAGAGGCAGGCGGATTTCTGAGTTCGAGGCCAGCCTGGTCTACAGAGTGAGTTCCTGGACAGCCAGGGCTACACAGAGAAACCCTGTCTCAAAAACACCAAAAAAAAAAAAAATTAACAAATCACCTTATACTTTTCTAATAAAAACTAAAGTATACATTAATACATTAGCAGAATAAGGAATATATATATGTATGTATACATACATATATATATATATATATATATATATATACTATAGTAGTATATATATGTTCCTATAGTAAAAATATTTTATCTCATATCACTTGAATATTGAAATATATTTATCTTAGAGTTTTACTGCTGTGAACAGACACCATGACCAGGTGATTCTTATAAAGGATAACATTTAATTGGGGCTGGTTTACAGGACCAGAGGTTCAGTACATTTTCATCAAATGGGGAGCAAAGCAGCATCCAGGCAGGCATGGTACAGGCAAAGCTGAGAGTTCTTTATCTTTATCTGAAGGCTGCTAGTGGAAGATTGACTTCCAAGCAGCTAAAATAAGTGTCTTAAGCCCACACTCACAGTGACACACCTATTCCAACAAGGCCACACCTCCTAATAGTGCCACTCCTTGAGCCAAGCACATACAAACCATCACATTTCGCTCCCTGTCCTCCATAGGCTTATTCCAACACATGAGTCAATGGGGGCCATACCCCATACCAAGACATAGCATAATAAAAAGTACATTTAGTCTAAATTCCAACGTTCCCATAATCAGTAGCAATCTCAAAAAGGTTAAAAATTCCAAAGTTCAAGGTCTCTTCTGAGATTCATCCAATCACTTAACTGTATTCCCCAAACCAAGACAGGAAACCATCTGGACAAACTCTAAACTCTGCATCTCCATGTCTGATGTCAAAGTGGTCCTCAGATCCACAACTCCTTTTTCATCTTTGTTGACTGCAACAAGGTTCTTTGTCCTGGGCTGGTTCCACTCCCTGCTAGCAGCTTTCCTCAACAGCCTTTCCCAAGGCTCCAGCATTTCAAACATCTTGGATCTCCAAGGCAACTTCAATGTTACAGCTTCTTGTTTCAACGTCTGGGATCCACACATCTTCTGGGCTCCTCCAAAGGGCTTGGGTCACTTCTCAAGCTCTGCCTTCTGTAGTACTCTAAGCTCAGGTTGATCCACTCCACTGCTGCTGCTGTTCTTGGTGATCATCCCATGATACTGGCATCTCCAATACACTGGGGTCTTCTGCTGCAACTAGGCTTCACCAATCGCCTCTCGTAGGTTCTTTTGATAGTACCAAGCCTCAAATCCTCTGCATGACCCTTTCAGTCCTGGGCCATAAACTACAACTGAGGCTGCACCTTCACCAATGGCCTTCTATAGCCACTCACAGTGCCAAGCCTCAGCTGCTCTTTATGACCTCTTCATGCCTTCAAAACACATAATCACCTGGGTGATTCTTATACATTCTCAAGTATAGCTGCAGCAAAAGGTGCAGCCTTGGCTATCTCTGGAACACAGCTTCTTTGTGCTCTCAGAAAACACTTCCAGGAAGATTTCACCTGAGTGATGCTGGTATCTTCTTAATCACTACTGAGTTCTCAGCTCCAGCTAACCAGCATCAGTTGTCTCAGTTCTATTTTTCACTCTAAAGCCAGAGCCACATGGCTGAAGCTGATGAGTTCTACTGCTTGCAAAAGCTGGAACATGCCACCTTTGTTCTATTACATTACACTAGCTTTCTGTTTTCCAGCTCCTTTACTGCCTAAGCCTGGCTATCCTGGATCTTGCTCTGTAGACTGACCTTGAATTCCGGGGATTAAAGGTATGTGGCACCACACCTGGATTTCAGTTTTTATTCACCTAGAATTTGCGATATTCCAGGATGTCCTAGAACATATAGATATATTTGGTTTTATTTCCTGGTTTTAAAGGTGTGTACCACCATGCCTGCATCTAAATTTAGCTGGGAAAGATCTTGCCCTGAAGTCCCATTCCCTTAATCTGCCATCTCCTAGAACACAGGATTCAGTTCCATTTCACTTCCTGGTGCTCTCTTTAATACTCAAACCATATATTTTATATTTTTCCCATTCTAAGCTTGCTATGCCTGTTCAAAACACTATTCTCGAGACTTAGCCAGAGAATAAAATTTCTGCTGGGTTTTTTTGAGACTTTTATTGTCAATGTAATAAATATCAATCTTGTTACCTTAGCCTCAGGAAGACTCTTCAGACAACAGCAAAAAACAGCCACATTCTTCACCAAAATACCATAAAAACTGTCTCTATGCCACATTTTGAAATTCTCCTCCTGGGCCTGATCTGCATAGTTCAAATTACTTTCAATAATTTGATTACCGTAATTTCACAAAGTCTTCCATATTCCTACTAGGATAACCTGTTAAGCTCCAGTTAAAGCATTCCACTGCTTTCCAAATCCAAAGTCCCCAAATCCACATTCTTCCAAACAAAAACATGGTCAGGCCTATCACAGCAATACCCCAGTCCCTGGTACCAACTTCTGTCTTAAGGTTTTCACTGCTGTGAACAGACACCATGACCAAGGCAAGTCTTATAAAGGACCACTTTTAATTGCAGCTGGTTTAACAATTCAGAGGTTCAGTCCATTATCATCTCAAATAGGGAGCATGTAGGCAGGTATGGTGAAGAGAGAACTGAGAGTTCTACATCTTCATCTGAAGGTTGCTAGTGAAAGACTGACTTCCAGGCAGCTACAACTACGGTAATAAACTTCATGACCACAGTGACACACCTACTCCAACAAGGCTACAACTGCTAATAGTGCTACTCCCTGGCCCAAGGACACACAATCCATCACAATATTTAAACCTAATTTTTTCTAATAAATAATTGCTTATTGGAAGAGTTGTGGCATCAGGTTTTGAACAATATAAATATCCATTAATGGTTAATTGAAATATATGTAATAAAATAAAATTCACTGAAATTTTATATATAACTCAGGACAACGACATTCTCATCGTACTATAAAATGTTTACAAATATATCATTAAAACTATCTTTATAAGCCAGGTGTAGTGGTGCATGCCTTTGATCTCATTGCTCAGGAGGCTGAGGCAGGTAGATATCTCTGAGTCTGAGGCCAGTCCATTCTACAAAGAGAGTCCAGGACAGCCAAGTCTATTACACAGAGAAACTGTCTTGACAAAGCAAAGACAAACAAATGAGCAAACAAGCAAACAAATAAATGAAATCTATCTTTTATAAGATTGATAAATAATTTAGAGGGAAATTAAGCAATATAGACAATTTTCAAAATAATTATTTAATCATTTAATGTGATTTTTTCCCTTCCTGGTGTGTATGTACAGCATGTATATGAAGTGTCCATGGAACCCAGAAGAGAAAGTTGGATCTCTTTGGACTAGAAGTACAGGAGATTATGAATACCCATGTGTGTTCTGTTAACAGAACCCATGTCTTATGGAAGAGCATCTCACTGTCAACATGGGCAACTTTGACATAAACCTTCATCTTCATTTGTGTTTTTAAAAAACTTAAATTTTTGTGATGTTCTTAAAATGGTTCCCATATGCTCATATGTTGGAATATTATGTCACAGAGGATAGACTTAGGTTTTAAAAGCCCAAGCCAGACAGGCCCAGTCTCCCAGCCTCTCCCTCTCCCTCTCCTCCCTCTCCCTCTCCCTCTCCCTCTCCCTCTCCCTCTCCCTC
>NW_022196915.1:92025069-92051740 GCF_008632895.1 Mastomys coucha | reverse complement strand
TCCCTCTCCCTCCCCCTTTCCCTTCCCCTCTCCCTCTCCCATCTCTGCCTCTTGCTCTCTCACTGTTTCCTTTCCCCCATCTCTCTGCACATTGTTACTTGTGAATAAGATTCTAAAGCTCTCAGTCTCATGCATGCTTGCCTGCTTGCCATCATGTTTCCCACTAAGACGATTAGGAATTAACCCTTTACAAGGTCTCAATTGAATGCTATTTTCTTTAAGTTGCCTTGACCATGGTGTCTTTTCAAAACAATGGCACAGTAACTAAGACAACTTCATTTCATAAATTTTCCTAGAGATAAATATATGAAACAAAAGAGGAAACTATTTAACAACTTTGGTATGCTTAAGAAGTAGAATATATAGAATTTTATTAAATTTATATATATATGCATATATATATATATATATATATATATATATATTCTTTCTGTAAAGCACTAAAGCCAAATTGGAATAACTTGCAATAGCACTTTGAAAAAATGAAGACTAAGATATCACAACTTACTTAGAGTTTACCAAAATTATTGTTACAGGAAATATAATAGTAGAAAATTAGAAAGTTATTGAAATTCAAATATCAATAAGTCATCCAATAGAATCTACAGGCATAGGAAGATGCTTAGAGATACAACAAAATAACACTGACAATTTGGTTTCCCAACAAGCCATAAGGTAGTGCAAAGTCATGCTGTTGATTCAGAAATTGTAGTTTTAGATTTCATAGACACAGAAAACTTAACACAGATGTTCATAGAGTAAGACCTTCAGCAGTCTAAAGAAATAGAAATATTCCTAAATGTGTAGATTATATGAAAAACTTTAAATCACTACTATTCATACTTGTCAACTTCAATGTGAGTTCACAATAGGAGGAGTGATTATATCCAATGAATTTAGGTTTAGTATGTAAAACAATATGAAAATATTCTATGCCTTAGCAATAAACATACACAAGAATCTTGATATTAAGGTTGGTAAATATATAGGGATACAACGTGCAAGTCAGCATGGAAATTCATGGAGGATAATGGAGTATTCAGAGTGGCTAAGACAAGACAAATGATCGCAAGAGTCGACAGACATCAAGAATAAGCATTGAGGCTCAGTGTTGAGTTCACTAGTTGTTCTTCCAGAGGACCTATGTTTGATTCCAACACACACATGGAAGCTCACACCTTCTGTGACTCAATCTCCAAGTGTGACATTGACCTTTTCTAGTCTGTGCGTGTACATGATACACAAACACACTAACATACAAAATAAAATAAATATTTTTAAAAGGAAGAGGTCTGATGAGGGAAATATTGAAAATCCATTACAATAGAATGGCCAAATATTCAATATTAATAAGGGTTAGCTGTGTTTGCCAATTTGCCTATGTGTTTGGCTAACGTGGTTTATTTTGTAACAAAGAGAAATGCATATGCATTGGGTCTTACTGGATTAAAAAGCTTCACCTAAGAAATTCTCTTTGATTAATTTTCTTGAATCATGTAAAAATTTTTATTAGATATTTTCTTTATTTATATGTAAATTTCTCCTTTCCCAGTTTCCCCTCCAAAAAAATAAAAGAAACAAACAAAAACAACAAAAACAAACCACTGTTGCCTCCCCCCTCCCCATGCCTGCCACCACACCCTCTCCCCCTTATTGGCCCTGGCATTCCCCTACACTGGGGCACAGAAGCTTCACAGGGCCGAGGTCCTCTCCTCTTATTGATGATCGAATTTGCAATCCTCTACTATACACAGAATCATGTAAAATTTAACTTTGAGGATTATAAATTTTTTAAAAAAAAATCAGGAACTAATATGTCAAATTTGCAAAGCATAGCTAGGTATGTAGCATTTACATGGATACATAGAGGCAAAGATACAAAGATACATAAATACATAGATAATTCTACAATAAAGTCTTTGTTTTGCAAATTAGGAAGTTTATAGATTGTATGAAGAATAAAATACAAATAAAACAAAAATGATGAAACAAATCCTCTTAAGGAGCCATATTATATAAGTATTCATCACTAAAATTTTAATGTGCTATGAAATGAATATAGCATTGCATTAATATGTGTAAGTAAATTTTGCTTTCAGCTTTGGCACTGACATGTAGATGCTTTTCTCAATTTTATAAACAAAAAATGTACTTAATCATGACCATCGTTGACATTTACAAAAATGACTTCAAATAGGTCAATGATTTTAATATTTTCAAACTTTGATGACATGTTACAGCTTCAAGTGCACAAAGGTAGTATGAATTAGAAGGGATAGTTTAAATTTCCCAAATGATATTAAAAATCTGTAATGAAAAGGTGGGCAATTGCCATTTTTAATCTCATAATAAATCTGGGGTTTATTTTTTTTTATTGCTTTCTACATTGGGTGGGTTTTCTTTAGTGGAAACAAGAAGTAATAAAACAGTAGAATAGATAGACTTTCCCTGGAGTGGCCAGAAAGACAATTCACTAGTGACCACTGCAAACTGCCGAGTACAATAAAGGCAGCTGATTCATTGGTGCCATACACAGACTGAGGACTCAGAGCACTAAAATGCCAGAAAAAGTAGGGTGAAGGATATAAAGGGAGTGTGCTGAATAGTAAAGTGGAATGAGAAAAACTGCTAATATAATATTCTGTGGTAAGCTTCAAACCCGATGCAATATTTAAAAAGTGGCATGATTTTAAAAATGCGCACTGTAGATACATAAAACAGAATAGTAAGCCAGATACAAAGTCAGAGAAGGCATCCAAAATCAGCAGACCAAAAATACAAGAGGATTACTGTTAGGGGAATTGAGAAAGCAGAACAGAGCTCAAGGAGACTGACAGGAAAGGGATAATGAGAGGTGAAAATGTTGAGATGCAGCAAAGTAGAAAAGCAACAAGCTAACAGGGCAGACAGAGACAGTTCATTGCAAGGTGATCAAATGAGCAGCATCTGTAAGATGACAGAGGAGACGACATGAGTCATGGAGAAGGCAGGGGTGCCATCTGTAGAGCAGGCGGCTTTGAAAGAAGAGGTTGTGTCGGTTTAACAGAGGTTTTCGTTTTTCTAAAGTGAGGGGAACATTACCACCTATTCCACTAGGACATATTGCATTAATACAGTAATGTAGGATCAAATATGTGTAATGCACATTTAGAAATCTATTTCTGAGCCTATCTGGATGTGCATATGTGAGAGTGTGTGCGCCTGTGTATCCAAGATTTTAGTGCCATTACTATTAAATACTGCTTAAAATGCAGTCCACATATTTCAATGTGGAAAATGGGAAATTCAAAGTTTGTCAGCACGTAAAGATGATTAGGTACAGTAAAGGATGTGCACTTTATCAGTTACATGTCCCCAGAGGAAAATCGTTTTCCCAGTTACCGAATTACATCTGAACCCAGAGGTCAATGTAATAAGATTAGTCAACTGCTGGTAGAGAGTTAGAGGGAGGGAATGTCACAGTTCACACTTTATGCCCTGATGGTTCTGCCTCATTGGGTGAAAATGACTGTTTTTCGTGCAAAACTTCTTTCCATGAATTGCAAGTCTCTGTTTTTAGTTTTAACATCATCTGTCCATTTCTAATGTTTTAATAAAAATATGACATTTTTATTTTCTGTTTCTTTGTCATTAGGCAAGTGCCTACATGGATTTGTGTGGATACCTTACAGTATCATCTCTAGCCAGCAGTACACTGTTTAGCAGTACACTGTCTTTGGAGTCTCTTGTTTTCATTTATGTCAAGCCCTTCTGCTTTCAGTAATGTGACGTGTCTAGATAAATTACTACAAAATCAGTAGACCTCAATGCACAATTTTGTGGACTTTTCCTACTGATGGGTAAAGCTTTTGCTTTTATCCTCTACTTTTGAGTTGGACCTAATATCGGAATTTTGACCTCATTTGCTTCATAGCTTTTCTAAATATTCAGTTTACATTTTACATTGTTTTCAAGTTTATAGGTCCAGCATCACTTCAAGTGTTAGAACTTCCAGCTTCAGCAACGATTTTCCTTTATCTCACCAATTGAGGCTTATGAAACCTTTCAAGACTGGACAAAGAGCAGGTGTTCTGGGTGAAAACCTCTACCCACCAGAAACTCCAATTCATGAATGATTAAGTTCGGTAGGAAAAAGTGGCGCCATGTTCCTTGAAAAGGACTGTGTAGGAAAGTGTTTCGATGGAATTGTCATACAGATGCTGATGAACCTGTGGCCAGGTGGAAAGGGCTGGTGGCAGGTGGTATGTCAGGATCCTTGGTGAGCTGGAGGCAGAGACTTACAGTGCGCCACTTTGATTCTGGCAGTTGAGGCAGCCAAGAATAATTGAGTGGACTGTGAAGAGCTGCCTAGGCCAGGCACTGTACAGTACAGTTGGAATTTCTGAAACAGGGTCTAAACGGGTGTCGTGTGAAGTGAAGCTTCAACTCTATTGAGACCACAGGGGAATGGAGATGATGGTATCTTGTGAGATGTGCCAAAGAAAGCTCAGGTTGTGGAATGCAGCCAAAATAGGAGAAAATCTGCCTGTACTCCTAGCACAGACCTGAAGGAGTGGGCTAAATTTTTGTCACACTCCGATTACCTAGAACTGTGAGCTAAATTAAAGCTATTCTCTACATTTTGATGTGATAAAACACCATGATCAAGGCAACCTTTAGAAGAGTTTATTGGGGCTTATAATTACAGAGGGTTAGAGTCTATGATGATGGTGGGCAAGAGGCAGAAAGTAAAACATAAACTCAGGTGCACTTTTAATGTTGAAAGGAAAATATATTGTGGATAAATATATTGTGAACAGCCTGACTGTTGTCATAGTCAAAAACTGTGTGAGTATGATGTACATCTTGAAGAAATGCATAAAGGCTACTCAAAACCCACAATTTACAAAAGCACTTATTCTACTTAAAAGAGAAAAAGAAAATTAATTCTTATCAAGAAAAGCACATGTATATATAATGTCCTGTGTGTGTGTGTGTGTGTGTGTGTGTGTGTGTGTTTATATGAAACAAACCCACACAAACATAGCCTCAACTCACATTTTAATGTTTACAAATAACACTAACTATTCAGGCAAACTAACATACTTTTTTCCTAGCAAAGAAAATGAGTCCATTTTCCTCATTTGCAATGAGGAAAAGCAAACTGTTAAGGTAGCTAACCTCATACTGGAAGTCATTGAACTTGATAAGCTTCATACTTATGAAAACAGAATTGCTATTTTAATTCTTATGTTATATTATTTCTTGATGAGTATGGTGTAATGGACATTTACGATGTTTTAGTCTGGAGATATCAGAGTCAAAGCTCTCCAAACTGGTAGTGCAGGGATCTCTCCCTTTATTTGAAAAACATTCAGCCCTAAATACTGCAGTAAACTTTGGCACCAAGTCCTAGCCTGTGCCAGTCTCAGCCTCCTCGCTTCAACTTGAAACTACTTCTTTGTATTAATTCAAATTAATACAATAGTAGGAAAGTGTAAATTGTTGCACAAAACCTATATTTAACAAAGTGTTATTATAAAAACAACTCACATGCTGGACTCTTTATTATTTTGTGCACATTTCCTATGAATATTCTATACATATTATTCATAATTTAAATACAAAGTGCATGAAGGTATATTTAAGTTAATTTAACTTGTTTTAACTTTTTATTATAAATATAAATTTGTTTACACACTTTAAATTTCCACAAATATTGTGGGTTTTGTCCAGAGTATTTTCTATGTTTTTTCATGTTCAATATTAAAATGGATTTAGTTATAGTTTGTCTACTTAAAATTACTCAGATTGCAATTAGTGTCTCTTCAGTGAAGCTATAATTTACGACAACTTCTAAATTTCCCCTAAGACGGGCTGACATTGTGAAGGAACTGAGGGACCTGATGTGCTGAGCACAAACTATTGTCTAACAATAACAGCTTGGAGTCCCTCCCTGAGGCCTTCTCTCTTCTGGTTAATTTAGTTGGCTTGTAGTAAATGACTTGAAGCCTGACCTAATCTTTAAATATCGCTCTGTGAAGTGTTCTGTATTTTGTGTCTTCTTGTTGCTGGGCTATTGTGGCATCAAAATGTTTTTCTACTCAACTGCAAACCTGCTTTTATATTCCCTGGTCACTCCGCTCAGCACAGCAAACGTTGAATTATTTTTTTTTTCTTAAACTGTAATAGTTGACTGCTGCCCTGCAGCCCCTAACCGCCTCAATTCCCTTCAGTTTTCTAAAGAAAAGATTGGAAATGCACATAACTGCAGCTTTCACCAATTCATTGAACCTGAAACGCTAAGAAAACCTTGTTAAATGTTCAAGCAGCACACTAGAAAGAAATGTAAGGCAATTCAGTGATATAACATGGAATTAATGACCACACTAAAAGACAAGGAATCAAGGCCAAAGAAAGGGACCTAAAAAAAGAGCTGAGGGAGATGGTACCTGTATACTATATTTCTTTGTTAACATAAAATTCTTTATAATTTAAAAATGTACACTTACATACACATGAGAGATAATTCCTAGTTTCCTTTTTCTCTCAAATTATTACAACTATGCAGTATTAGACTGTGTTTTAAGCTGACTATATGTATCATATTAAATTATATGTATTTACAATTTTTATGAGTCACTGTTGAAACACTCAGTGAGTAAAGCATGCGTATCGGGCTTTGGATCCCGAGCAACCATTTAAATGTCAGTCTTGTTGGACTGTCCATAAGCTCTGTGAGGGAGTCAAAGATGGAGAAACTGTGGAGCAAACCAGCTTGCTACCCTAAGTAAATCCATGAGCCCTGGCTATAAGTGAAGGAATGTGCTTCAGGAAATATGCTGAAGAATAACTGAAGGCAAGACCCTGTGTATGTCCATACATGTGTTCACATCTACACAAGTCCACATATACACTAAAAACACATAAGCCCTCAATACAACGGACAACACCTAACTACATCATTAACATACACACAGACACACCACATACCACATACTATACCACACACACACACACACACACACACACCAAAACCAAAAAATGTCATGAATAAGAAGAAACTGCATGATTAGAAAGTTTAATGTTCTGTAGGAAACTATTCCAATGTAGATGGAGTTTGAGGTATCAGCGGAAGTACAAACGTGATACTGTTTGCAGTACAATAAAATGCTTTCACTAGAACTTTCATCACAATAGAGACAGCCATTTACTACATTTCCACATTTGATTTCACACCTTGCTACTTCATGCCTTAGCTTAGACTTATTGGGTCTCTGTGATTTTTGGCCTCCCAGGTGCTCTTTTATTAGGTTTGACCTAGACATACCAAGCATTAATCACTAAGAAAGGACTTAAGATAGTAAACAAGGGAGGGAAATAGAAAAAAATTTTATTTTGATTCCATATAAGTGCATAATGAAGAAGATTCTAGAACAGTGATGATAAGACTTCTCTTCTCAAGGAAACTGCCTTTGTTCCTTGCCAGTTATCTCTTGACTAGATTGCTAGACTTGTCTCTCACCTATGTTCTATAATTTACATTCTGTGTTCATTCATCAGTATCAAAATATTTTTATTTTTAGAACTTTGCAATAAATACTGGTGTTGGATAAATAATGTAATTTTTGATAATAAACCAAATTTGATCATTACCTTGTTATAAAAATACATCTTAGTAAATAAAAAATTATAAACATAAACTCATGTTTTAGAATTTAGCTTATATGTTGGTTAAATTTGGTGCTAAAATAATTGTTACTTTACTGTAATGACCTAAGATACTTTCTTTTAAAAAAATCTACTTGTCCGTGAAGTTTTTCTAATAAGTTTTTCTTCCGACTACTTCATTGGTTTTTAATTAGCCTCATTTAAAATGTATATCTCTGCTACTTTTTTGTGAGAAGAAGAAGCAGTGATTAAATAGAAAAAAAAACTCTTAAAAAAATTTCTTTTCTGGATTTTGGAAGATGACTCAGGACTAAAGATCACTAAGAACGCTGGCCTCTATTGCAGAGGGCTCACAATCTCCTGTTACTCCAGACCTAATGGATCAGATGACCTCTGTAAACTCTGCAGATACTGCAAGCATGTCATGAACTGATTTGCAGGAAATAATTTGTATATATTCTTTAAAAATATAAAAATGTTAATAACTCTCTCTCTCTCTCTCTCTCTCTCTCTCTCTCTGTGTTTGTGTATGTGTGTGTGTGTGTTTGTAAACTTGTATATACTCTTATGAGAAACAACTTGTGTTTAGTTAAAATGCATGAAACTTCATGAAAATCATACAACTAATAATACTTTCAAGGTTAAAAACATTAGAAATGAGAAAAACAATTCAAGAATAAACTGAAGCATTGTCTCAGTTTCAAACTAATTTCGACAACTTAATGGGATGCTATGAATATATTTTATTTACATTGAACTATTTTAATGATAATTGTAACAGAAGAACCAATGACAGTGGTATTTTCCCAAGATTTTTTTTTGTTCTTATATTGTGTGGAAATTGTATTTCAAGTGGTATATTCTTATAATAGAGAGTTATGTGGAAAATAAAACCACTGAAGATAATATAAATCTGCAAAAGAACACAAACAAAGTGACCCTTTACGTACACATTTTGAAGATGGAAAGATAACACTAATGCCTCCTTCACTAATCAGAATTTCTCCTCCACAGTCTCACATACTCAGACCCTTCAGAACCCCTTTCTATCATGCCAGAATGAACATAATTCTCACAAATTTTGAATGCCTTATTATTAGAACATGCACCATAATGTTGGATAATATATTCAAAAGTAGTATACAGTTAAAAAATTATGAATAGGTTTCCTCTTATAACTATCTAACAATCCATGAGTGTTAGACCAAATATCAAAGAAAGTTATACATTTTCACGTAGATACATTAATTTACTATGAACTGTTTTAAAACTTCTGTTATTCTGAAAAGGATAGTAAGCAAACTTTATTTATTACTGATATTAAATTAATAATCTATAGTTTTTCATATCATAGTGCCAATCTCCTCAAACTCTCTACTGTCACAGAAACTATAATCATTCCCCACATACTACATACACATTTGCCTATGTTCAAGCATCATTTCGTGCCAGAACAAAACCTTATATATGCTTCACTATAGTACTTATGGAATTTTGTTGAAGTATGACAAAATACAAGTTATGGAATTTTTAAATAAAAAAGCTAAAGCTAGTTACTGGGACTTTTTGTGACCTGGGAAAAGAACTGGATGAAACCTATATTTTGAAAATGCCTAATATAATATAAAGATACACTGAAAAAAATTTCATAAGCTTTCAGAAGCTCGTGCTTCACATGAACATAGGGAGAGATTTCGAAAGCATAGGGCATATGCCAAGGACATTTCAACATTGTGTTAGATATATATTTACCTCAAGAGTTTTCTGATGTGATGGGTAACCATATCGTATTTACCACCACCTGAGAATCACAGCATTGAGTGTGTTTATGGGGACAGTTTCCAGAGAAGTTTAACTGACTGTGAATGCAGTATGAGTTCCTGCTTGCATGCTTTCCACACTGCAGTGGACTGTGTACCCCATACTGTAAGCCATAGTACATCCATATGCAAAGATTTTACTTCATATAATATATATATATATACATATATATATATATATATATATGATATGTGATCTTGAACAACTGATATAACACTTTGATTCTCAATTCGTTCCTTCTGGACTAAGAAGTTTAATTAGGGTCATTGAAATCTGCTTATGGTTCAAAGTTAAAACAAAAACAAGCATTAAATCAATTTAATACTTTCCTCTCAAATATGATAACAAATAAATATGACTTGTTCATTCAGTAATCATATTTTAATGCTATTAAATGCATAAGTAGTAATTACTAATTTACTCTGAAAAAATATTGAGAGCATCAATTACAGAATAGTAATTAGGTAATTTTGATGAAGATAATATGGTATCTTTGTGTTTAATGAGTTTTTCTATAAAAAACCAACATCATGGTTTTATTGATGATGAACAAAGACAAGATTTCCTCCACTTTAACTCCATTAAAATTTATTGGATTTAACTCCATTAAAATTTAGGAAAGTGCATTTTCCTAAAGAATATACGTAACACAAATATATATTAGTGCTTCTGTATCTGCCCATATGGATATATGCTATCCTAAATTTGAGTATAATTGAGATGTCCAAATATAATCTGTCACCATGTTGTATGTTCTTCATCCTTATAGGTATCTTTCTCTGAAATAGTGAAGAACATGACTCTCACATGTTGCTTGTTTCTTATCGGTCAGGTGGTGCTAAGAAGTCACATGAAAGGCACCACAAGTGAAATAAGAAGACATACTTCCTCAGCGTGTATAAAACATGAACTTAGTAGAGAGTGAATAATTGTTTTTTAAAAAAATAACAGAATAGTCCATAGCCATACCACCCTGAATGTGCCCAATCTAGTCTGATCTCAGAAGCTAAGCAGGGTCGGGCCCGGTAAGTGCTTGGATGGGAGACTGCCTGGGAATACTGAGTGCTATAGGCAAAAAAAAAAAAAAAAAAAAAAAAAAAAAAAAAAAAAAAAAAAAAAAAGAACAACAGAATGAATTTAGGGTTTACTGAATCATAAAGGGTAGAGAAAATATGAAGAATTTCCATTTCTCTTGCTATAGACAACTTGATTATTTACTGTTCTCTATAGAATTTCTGTAGCTGGATTATGAAATGGAGTCAAGTCAATTCAAAGGTAAATTGTATAAATGAATGTGGAACTTTTGGATAGCATTTATGGTGTTAGGCATAGTCTAGGCAATTTAAAGACATTATTTAACTCATTTTTAAAACACTACAAATAGAACCTGGATATAGATTGACATAAAGCAAAAACAATAAGCAAAAATGTATGCTAACATCACAGTAATCTAACTGAGAAACTAAAGTGGATAACACAAAATGGATAAGTGGTTAGAATAAGAAGAATGCAGATTCAGAATAAAGTATACACTTAGATACAATCAATTCCCTTAGTGAAATTTTTTATTAATTAATTAATTTATTTTTTTACAGTACATATCTTATCCCTCAACCCTTGTCTACCCTCCAACTGTTCCACATCCCATACCATTTGCTCACTCACTCCCCTGTCTCCATGTGGATGTTCCCACCCCACACCCCACCTGACCTCTAAACTCCCTGGGGCCTCATCTCTTGAGAGTTAGGTGCACCATCTCTGAATTAACAGAGACCCGGAAGTCCTCTACTGTATGTGTGTTGCGGGCCTTATATCAGCTGGTGTATGCTGTCTGTTTGGTGGTCCAGTGTTTGAGAGATCTTGGGGCTCCAGATTAATAGAGACTGCTGGTTCTTCTACAGGATGGCCCTTCAACTCAGCTTCTTTCAGCCTTCCCTAATTCAACAACAGGGGTCAGCTGTTTCTAGTTCATTGGTTGGGTACAAATATCTACATTGACTCTTTCAGCTTCTTGTTGGGTCTTATATAGTGTGGTCATGATAGGTCCCTTTTTGTGAGTTCTCCATAGCCTCAGTAATAGTGTCAGGCCTTGAGACATCCCCTTAAGCTGGATCCCACTTTGGGCCTGTCACTGGACATACTTTCCCTAAGGCTCCAACACATTTCCATCCCTGCAATTCTTTCAGACAGGAACAATTATGGGTGAGAGTTGTGACTGTGGAATGGCCCCCCTCTCCCTCATTTGATGCCCTGTCTTTCTGCTGGAGGTGGGATCCATAAGTTCCCTCTCCCTACTATCTGGCATATCATCTAAGGTCCTGAAAGTCTATTACCTACCAGGTCTCTGGTGCATTTTGGAGAGTTCCCCAAACTCCTATCTCCCAAGGTTGCCTGTTTCCATTCTTTCTGCTAGCCCTCATCCAATACCAGATGAGTTTCCCTCTCTTTTCCACTCCTTCCCCCAACAATCACTGTCCACTTTCTCTCCCAGGTCCCTTCCTCCCTCCCCACTTGTGATTGCTTTCTTCTCCCTCCCAAGTGATCTTGTTGACCTTTTTGAGGTCTATGGACTGTTTCTTGGATATTCTGTACTTTTCTCTCCTTTTTTCCCCCCTCAGGATGATATTTTCTAGTTCCATCCATTTGCCTGCAAACCTCAGAATGTCCTCATTCTTAATAGCTGAGTAGTATTCCATTGTGTAAATGAACCACATTTTCTGTATCCATTCTTCTGTCTGGGTTGTTTCCAGCTTCTGGCTATTACAAATACAACCGCAATGAACATAGTGGAACATGTGCTCCTGTGGCATGTTGGGGCATCTTTTGGTATATTCCCAAGAGTGGTGTAACTGGGTCTTCAGGTAGATAGATCTGTTTCCAATTTTCTGAGGAACCTCCAGATTGAATTCCAGAGAGGTTATAACAGTTTGCAGTCCCACCAGCAATGGAGGAGTGTTCCTCTTTCTTCACATCCTCTCCAACATGTGTTGTCACCTTAGTTTTGATCTTAGCCATTCTGATTGGTGTAGGGTAGAATCTCAGGGTCGATTTGATTTGCATTTCTCTGATCACTAAAAACTTTAAACACTTCTTTAGATGCTTCTCAGGCATTCGAGATTCCTCAGTTGTGAAATCTTGGATTAGGTCTATCCAGCATATTTTGATTGGGTTGTTTGTTTTCTTGGTGATTAGCTTCTTGAGTTCTTTATATATTTTGGATATTAGCCTTCTATCAAATGAGGGGTTAGTGAAGACTTTTTCCCAATCTGTAGGTTGCCAGTTTGGCTTAATGACTATGTCCTTTGTCTTACAGAAGCTTTCCAGTTTCATGAGGTCCCATTTATCAATTCTTGATCTTAGAGCATGAGCTATTGGAGTTCTGTGTAGGAAATTTTCCCCTGTGCCAATGAGTTCAAGGCTCTTTCCCACTTTATCTTCTATTAGATTCATTGTATCTGGCTTTAAGTTCAGGTCCTTGATCCACTTTAACTTGAACTTTGTGCAAGGTGACAAAGATGCATCTATTTTCATTTTTCTACATACAGACTGCCAGTTAGATGAGCACCATTTATTAAAGATGCTTTCTTTTTTTCCATTGTATATTTTTGGCTTCTTTGTCAATGATCAAGTGTCTGTAAGTGTGTGGTTTTATTTCTGGGTCTTCAATTCTATTCCATTGATCAATGTGTCTGTCTCTGTACGAATACCATCCAATTTTTATCACTATGGCTCTGTAGTAAAGCTTGAGGTCAGAAATGGTGATTCTCCCAGCCATTCTTTTATTGTTAAGAATTGTCTTCACAGGACCAAGTGCCTCTCCTCCCATTGATGACTAACTAGGCCATCCTCTGCTACATATGCAGCTGATGTACTCTTTGGTTGGTGGTTTAGTCACTGGATATATATATCTTAGCATTGTGTCTAATGTTTGGTGAATGTTTAATAAATGTTTATTTTGAGTAAAAAAAAGTAAATAAAAGAGAAAAAAGAATTGTTTTCACTATTCTGGGTTTTATGCCTTTCTAGATGAATTTGTGAATTGCTCTTTCCATGTCTTTGAAGAATTGTGTTGGGATTTTAATGGGGATTGCATAAAATCTATATATTACCTTCAGTAGGATGGTCATTTTTACTATGTTAATTCTGTGAATCCATGAGCATGGGAGATCTCTCCATTTTCTGAGATCTTCTTCAATTTCTTTCTTGAGAGACTTGAAATTATTGTCTTACAGGTCTTTCACTTGTTTGGTTAGAGTTACTCCCAGGTATTTTTTAAAAATTCCTCAAAACTTTGGCTTCAAGGAACTGTAAAAACAACTTAGTGAGAAATTTTCATGACAGGAAAGGAGTCAGAAGCAAGAGATATTTTACAAGAATGAAGATATACATGAGAGCTTTGATGTAAGGCATATCAATGTACTCTATAAGCATTAATTGATATTTATATAGTTCATTACAATTTTTAGTTCACCTAAGATGTTCTTCTAAGAAAGTGAACTTGATATAATTTAAATAAACTTCAATTTAATGCATACATTTCTGCAAGGAGTTTTATTTTACTTAAGTATGTGAAATATTGGTTTTTGAAAACAAGAAATGGGAAATTTCTTGCTGAAACACTTCCTTAGTTTAAACATGCCAGGCAAATGCTTCTTTCTTAATGTTTAAAATATATCACAAATGAAATTGGAAATTCAATTGTATGTTTCTTCTAAGAGATTGTACTTTTAAAGATTTTACTTTATGTTTTAAGTTTACAAGATTATCTGTGACATACTATTTTAATGTAAGGTCAGACTCTGAGGATGCCTGAGACAACCCAACAGAGATGTTCCAGGATTATGCAAAATGACTAAAGGAGTTTGAGAAGAATGACCCAGGAAGTAGAAGAAAAAAATGTTGTTTTATATACCAGGTGAAATCTTTTTCAAGGAAAAAAGATGTTTGCAATGAAGAAAACATATTTTAATTTCTGTAAAAGAGGAAGAAGGCTTTATATCTTTTGGTTTGTGTAAATAGTAGGAAAGGTGGAGATATATATTAAATATTTTTTGATAAGCAAATAAATATTATTATATGATGGTAAAAAGGCAATGGAGAAAGCAAATTCTCTTAGGTAACATCCAGCTCAGTATCTTGAAGCAAGTGAGCAACTATAGAAGCAATGGAAGGAGATGGTGATGGCTCTAAACTCAATCTCAATGCCCTTAACTGCAAGGGTGAAGACAACAACCCAGTCTGAGATCAAGATACATTTGCATGTACTAGGGAGAGCACTTACATGGCTTTTATCCTTGCTTTCTTGTTTGACACAAAAACAACAAAAAGTAATTATTTGACACTGAAGAAGAAAGAATGTGCTAATGTCTCAGAAAGAATAGATGAAGCAAGAAATTGATCAATGAGGAAAGAAAACTACACTAGGATCATTCATCTGCTATAACTCCAGATAATTTTGGGGTCTACATAAAATTAAAATATAATGCAGTAAAGTGACTAGAGCTGGTCATGGTGGTGCATGCCTATAATTCTGTTACTCAGGACATAGAAACAAAAGAACCATGAGTCTAAGAGCAGTTAAACTGGCCACAGAAAAATGTTTTATGAAAAAGTAAAACAAAATAATATTAATAAATTTATAAATAAAAGTAACTATGTTATCATAGTGTGCTTTTTTAAAAGTCAGGTTGTGAGTCTGAGTCTCAGAATGTGTGGGGCTTTTATTATTTCTTTTAGAAGTGGAAAGCTATTCCAATATGTATGCATGAAGTTGATATATATAGTGGGAAGATAGAACCTCTAAAGTATAAAGAGAATTTTGAGAAAGGAAGGAAGAGAACAGGGCTGACCAATGTTAGGATGGTCAGTGTTCATTTGTTCTCAAGACCTTGAGAAATTATTGGATCTCAGTAATATTTCTCATGAAAAATAAACAGAAGATGATATTAACGGTGTTTGAACTTGAAATTTTTAAAGGTGTAGATTATTGGTAATGTCAAAGCCCATGAAATCACCATCCATGACAGGTATTGAGATTATGTAGAAAAGTCACAGCAGAAAAGATATTCAAAGTTCTAAGAAGGAAAAAAATCATAGAAGTCAAAAGATTATAAACTTGGTTAAAAAAATTCTAGGAAATAAGTCAAGAGTGAGGATATTAATTGTAAAATATTAACCTAATAGAGAATAACTAAAGTAAAATTTCAAATAAATGACTATAGATAAGAGTGTTGAAATGAAATTGATATGGCAGGATGAGGCTTAACACTGGAAATATGAGAAAGAAGTGCTGGAAACAATCACACAGCCTATTTCATGCTTAGCTACATTTCTGACATCTAGCACTGCTCCAGAAATTTAGTAGGAGCTACTCAAACATTTATTTGCTAAATGGGTAATATGGGTAAAACTATAAGTGCATGAGTAAGTCCATAAAATAAAGAGAATTGATAGCACTTCTTAAAAATAATTTTAAATTGTAATATTTCAGTTTTTACACATAGGGATATCATTCACTGTGCTTAGGCATTGAGTTCATTATGGCGAAAATAGCTTAACTGATCCTACAGCAAGTATCACATCTCTCCAGTCCAATTACTAACATAAATAAGATATGTGCAATTTTGTTCACTTCATGGTACTTGGGTTCAGCAGTAAGTCATAGTTATTGCTTTATCTATTCTTTTAAACAGTTATGAAGGTACAGTGGGTAGATTTCAGGCTTTTAATCACAATCTTTAAAGGTATGGTTATTAATACCTTTTATTGGTTTGATAAGCCTAAGAATTAGAATGTCCTTGATGGTCCCACAATAATCAGGAGCCTGTCAGAATCTTATAATTTCATCAAACTGTTCCACATATTTTCTCCTGCTTCCTAAAACTTTGATCTATATAGATTGAATTGTTTTCATTCTTTTTTTATTGTACAGTATTTTTATTGATTACTTGGGAATTTCACATAATTCACCCTGATCACACTCACTTGTGAAGGGGGAGGAAGCTTCTTTTTTCATTATATCAATGGCTATAGACTCATAGTTGGGAATGAGACTTAGAAGGCTTCTGTAACAACCTCTTCCTCTACCACTACCTCCCTCCCAAAAGAAACAGTTTAGATAGAAAGACATTGAAGAGAACTCTTAAAAATTATTATGAATGCTGAAGTATGGATCTTCACAACTGATGATTTTTGGTTGGGATGCAGATGAGAAAGAACTCAGTTTTCTTTAAGGGGCTGGCCACTGGGAGTTTTAGCACGCTTGGGTGAGTATATGGTCACATATAGGACTTGGTATGGTATATTTTCATTTTTATGACTATTCTTTTGCATGCTTGCTTCCAAATTCAAAAGATAAGCTTCCATTCTTAGAAAGGTTTAAGGTTTATGTACACTTCAGTTTCTACTTGGTTGTTTCCATCTATGACAGCTTAAATACTTATGAGAAATGTAATGATAACTTTAAGATATCTTTTGGTCCTTCTCCACATCCTTGCCAGCATGTGGTTTCATTGAGTATTTGATCTTAGCCATTCTGATTGGTGTAAGTTGGAATTTCCGTGTCTTTTTATTTGCATTCCCCTGATCACTAAGGACTTTGAACATTTTTTTAACTGCTTCCCAGCAATTTAAGATTCCTCTGTTGAGAATTCTCTGTTTAGCTTTGCACACCATATTTTAATTCAGTTGTTTGGTTTTTTTTGGAGTATAACTTCTTGAGTTCTTTATATATTTTGAATATTAGCAATCTGTTGGATATAGGGTTAGCAATGATCTTTTCCCAATCTGCAGGTTACTATTTTGAACTATTGACAGTGTTCTTTGCCTCCTCCATTGCTGGTAGGATTGCAAATTGGTACAATTACTCTGGAAATCAATCTAATGATTTCTCAGAAAATTGAAAATAGTTCTACCAAAGACCCAGCTATACCTGTTTAAGGGGAGGTTGTGTTGCTAACTTCAGTTCCTCAACTGGCTCTTGAATTGTCAATAAAGAAGGCCAGTGGCCATTTGCTGAGCAGATGGGCATATACTCAGAAGGTGCTCTCCCATACCACAAAGACACATGCTCCAACATGTTCATAGCAGCCTTATTTGACATAGAAAGAAGCTAGAAACAACCCAGATGTCCCTCAACCCAACAATGTATACTGTAAATATGGTTCAATTACACAATGGAATATTATTCAGCTATTAAAAATGAAGACAATGTGAATTTTGTAGGCAAATGAATATAACTAGGAAAATATCCTAAGTGAGATAACTCAGACCCAGAAGTATGTACATGATACACACTCATTGATAATTGAATATTATCAAAAAAGTACAAAATATCCATGATAGAACCCACAGATGCTAAGAAGTTTAACAAGAAGGAAGGCTGAAGTGAAGATGTTTAAATCCTACTTAGAAAGGGGGAACAAAATAATCATGGGAGGCATAGTGAGGGTAGGAGGGGGGAGGGAGAGCAGGATCAACTATTGGGGGAGACAGGAGAGAAGCCTAGAGAGCCAGGAGAATGACTGAAAATATGCAGCTGTGGGGAGTGGGCCAATGGGAGAAACTGTAGAAAGTCCTAGAGACCTGGGATGGGAGGGGCTTCCAGGACTCACTGTGGGTGACCTTAGCCGAAACTACCAACAGTGGGGAGACAGACATGGTCCCTAATGGAGGGGTAGGCTCACCAAACCATCTACCAAAATTTTGACCCAGAATCGTCCTTGTCTAAAAGAAGTGCCAGGACTAAAATGGAGTAGAGACTGAGGGAAAGGCCATCCAGAGACAGGCCCAACTTGGGATCCCATAGGCAGACAACAAATCCTGACTCTATTACCATGCAGTATTTGCAGACAGGAGCCTAGCATGACTGTCCTCTGAGAGACTTTATCAGCAGCTGACTGAGACAGATGCAGATACTTATATGCAAACATTGGACTGAGGTTAGGGACCTCTATAGAAGAGTTAGGGGTAGGACTGAAGGAGCTGAAGGGGATGGCATCCCCATAGAATGAACAACAATATCAACTAACCTGGACCCCTCCCCTGGGAGCTCCCAAATACTAAGCCATCAACCTAAAAACATACACGAGCTGCTCCGTGGCCCTCTGCATATATGTAGCAGAGGACTGCTTTGTCTGGTCTATGTGGGAGAGGATGCCCCAAGGAAGGTGGGTGTGGAGGCTGGTGGGCAGAAGCACCCTCTCAGAGCCAAAGGGGAGGAGTTGGGTTGAAGAACTCTTGGAGGAAGGACTGGGAACGGGGGACGACATTTGGAATGTAAATAATTAAAACAACTTTTAAAAAAGAAAAAAATACATTCCCACTAAGCATGTTTTTAAAAAAGATGTACGTTGTGTAAGACATAGAAATAAAATGTGTAATGAATGCATAAGCCTCAGATATACTGAGGTATGTATCATTAGTTAATTATCCTCTCTGTAATGGTTCTAAAAAGTTCATCTAGGCTTCTAACTCCACTTGAGAAAGATGGGTACAAACTGTTTTTATAACTATGTAGGTAGCAAAAGATGAGCACTATGACCCAGAAAGTTCAATGGATAACAACAGAGGCAGCTGGTTTACTGGGCAAGAAAATTGAAACCAAAGAGGCATGCACTAAAACGAAAAGACCCACTATTTCCCGTTAATTTTACACTCCTGTTCCCTTGTCGCATGC
The DNA here is from genome assembly GCF_008632895.1 of Mastomys coucha. NCBI lineage: Eukaryota > Metazoa > Chordata > Mammalia > Rodentia > Muridae > Mastomys > Mastomys coucha. The sequence goes on along the minus strand of NW_022196915.1, from coordinate 92,032,593 downwards.
TCATTAATTTTTCTCCAGATAAGTTTAGGAAAATATAACTGAACATAATCATTTGAATTTCCTTTAGTACTGATCGATGCAAGTGTGTTGCGTGCACTGATCGATGCAAGTGTGTTGCCTGCACGGATTGATGCAAGTGTGTTGCCTGCACTGATCGATGCAAGTGTGTTGCCTGCCTCATTTGAATTTCCTTTACTACTGATTGATGCAAGTGTGTGTTGCCTGCCTGCCTACCGATTATCTATGTAGAATTTTTGCAACGTCTTTAGTTGTTAAATTCACAACTTGCAAATAAAATATTCTTAAAAGTTTGTTATTTTGTTGTTATTATTTTGCCTTTTGTTTGTTTGTTTAGTCAGAGTTGAAATTTTGCTAATTACTTTCTACATTTTCACATTTCCATGTCTTTTCATTGTTCATACATACTCATTTAGGATTTACTTTCTTCCTGTCTGACCTTAATACATGTTTCCTAAAAGTCATATAGTATAATAATTAAGAATGGAGACTCTACATATAAGCTGTTTGAGTAACAGAGCCAGTTATTATGGACGTTTTTAAGGTTCTGCATTATAAAAATGACTCTCAAGTATTCAAAAGTATTATAGTGGGGTTTTGGGTCATCATTTTCTCTCCAAATTAATGACTCTCTTTTTACCTTCTTTAATCATGGTCTTTGAAATAATTTCTCTAAAAATCAAAGCAATAGTTTTTACATTGATATAGGGACCTGAACTAATATATAACTCTACTGGAAAAAGATTTCAAATACTGTACAGAAATAGTTTTTGCAGTTAATACTAAACAACTTTGATTTCAAAGCATCTTTATTCATTGGCATAAAATTAATTACTATAAAATATTAGATAACTTTTCTAATCTGTTTATTTTGGTGCTGCAGGTGGTACACCTGAAGAAGTGAGAAATAAAACTTTATTTAGTAGCATATTGAGCACTAGGAAATGATATAACTTTGCATTACACGTGTGATTTACAAAATGATGTCTTTGACACAGTGGTCCTCATTGCCCTTTTATCGTTTCATACAGAAGTATTAAGACCTACTGATTTCATCTATGAGATTAGGATAAAAAGAACAAAGAACTTTTACTTAGTAAAAACTGTAGGCACATATATTTTTCAACCAACTTGTATAAGAGTTCAACCTCTTTTCTAACCAACCACACAGCAGAAGTAGTGGAAATGAAAGGTTTGCTTGTGGGAGAAGTGGACCAGTTTAGATTCAGTTCTTTGGGATTGCGATCTTTGTTGCTCTCTTTTCCAGTCCACTCAGCCAACAGCAAACATGAACCAGCAGGTGCAGTATATTAAGCTCATCAGACACCACACATGAGTCAGCAAGAGTGATTCAATCCAGAAGGAACTACCATACTTGCCACCTCACCCAAGTCTGCAGAAGCAGCAAGCAGCTGCAGGAACCTCACAAGAAGTTCTTTAGTGAGATTTTTTTTCTATGAAATCAGCACAAGCAAAGACAGCAATACAATGAAAGGGGAACCAATACATGTGTGTAGTCAGCAAAGAATAGCAAGACTGAGCAAAGCGAAACAACGCTCAAGCCCCCACTGTCCATAGGGTCATACTTACATTCCTTTCAAACATCCTGCATCTTTTCATGTGTGTGCTTTGACAAAATATCCTTTCACCTGTGTCTGCTTCAGCAAAACATTCTTTCATGTATCTGCTTTAGCAAAATATCCTCTCACCTGTATGCCCTAGATTTGACATATAATGTGTGACCATTATTTGACATAACTGACTTTCCAAAGAAACCAGAAATTTCCACTTCAAAAAACAACTGTTGTTAGAAGAGAATTCTACAAATATGAAAAATTAAATAATTTTTCACAATAATTTCATAATTTTTCTTTATTGTTTGCTTGTTTCTTTTGATGAATTAGAATGTTCATTAATTTCTTATTTTTAATCATCAAATAGGGTTTAACATTCTGTGAATAAAAACTTGAGAATTTGACAGGATCATCATTATATATCTTTAAGAGTATCCTATACTTACTGAATTAATCAATGGGACACTTTATATTATTTTCAGTTCTTCTTTTCTTTCTGAGATTATAATTACATAATTTCTCTTTTTACTTTTTGCCTTCTAAACCCTCATATAAATGGTTTCTTGTTATGTTTTCAATTTATGTTTTCTTTTCAGCGACTTGTGGCTACAACCATATATAGGTATGTACATATGTATACATAATATAAATATGAATAGAAATACATGTTTGTAGATCCACACACACATCTAACCTGCACAGTCTGTATGATGCTATTAGTGCATGTTTTCGTGTAGATCCACACACACATATAACCTGCACAGTCTGTATAATGCTATTAGTTCATGTTCTCAGGGCTAACTATTTGGTATTGGATAACCATTTACTGTGCCTTTTCTCATCTGCTTAAGTGTAACTATTGATTTCAACCTTGTAAAACTCAATAGAAAAATGCTTGTAAAATATTTCACAATTCAACCATCATTTTAAGTACTAGCTAGTGACTCCATATGCATATAATAAAATTTGAAGAATTGCCTACATTGTAGATTCAAAATAAAACAAAAATCAAATTTTGTCTAATATATTTTTTCTGAATAATATATTTGCAGTATCTACTTAATACATTTAGATTCATCTAGTAATGAGGCCAAGTTATATGCTGCAATCAATCAGCAGCTGGAAGGAATGGTGTCTACAAGAAATACATCAAACTAATTAACAGCTAAGAGACACTAAACTAATTCTTGATGTTTCAGTTCTAGACTTTCAATGGTTTTTTGAAATACTTCAAAGACTAAGAGGATTAATTTTTGAAATAAATCCTTGAAGTAAATTTCTTAACTTTATTTACTTTCTTTATTCTTAACTTGCATTATAAGTGAAAACTTGTGATGTGTTAAAAGATTTACTGTAAAAATAAGTGATGGAGACTACATAATGTAAAAGCCCAGCTGTACCCTTCATTAAATACATGGTGCATAAATAGAATACAGACAGAGCACAGGCTTGAGAACTCCCTTTACATTTCAGTTGTCCATAGTTTGTGTAAAAAAACTAATAAGCATATAGGGTATAAATTTTAGTATATACTTTAAAATATATTATATAGTTATTAATTTCTAGGTAGCATTCTTATTTAAAATATAGCTTCTTCTACAACTGTACATTTTCTGTTTTCGCCCCCAAAATAATGTTAGACCAATAGGGTATAGATGAATTGTATACAATAAAGAAAACTTTTGCTTAAAACAAAGGAAATGTTATGATTATCGGTATTGAACATGTATGGTTATATAGACAAATAATAGCAATATTATATCTGACAGTAGTTCTAGACATTTCTATTCTGCAAAATGTCTTATATGTTTTGAACTTAAATCTATATAATTTTATTTTTAGAAAATATGGTGCTTATATAGATATCTTGCTAATATAGGTTGTACTGGACATGTAAAGGAGTTAACAGAGAATGACTGGTTCCAGACATGCAAGGAATCAAAAGAATACCTAAAACACAAGGAACACAAAACTTCTGGAAGTAACTGACAAATTAAAAATAGGTTTTAAAATTGCAATGTTCAATATACTGTTCTTTTTGTATCAATCAAACCTTAATAAAGTTATTTAAAATCCAAACATCCCTAGCATTTAGCCCTTTTTAGTATTTCCTTTTCTACACTGTAAAAGCTTTGATAAGTCAACTCTCCCAAGGCACACATAGTAAAGAATGAGTCAGGATTTCTATTGTGTGAGTCAGCTTATTCTGGAGGTATTGCTCTCCCTGTTTTTAAGCTCTACTACAGAGAAAGAGTAATAAAAACCACATCATATTGGCATAAAACCAGACACATTGACTAATGGAATAGAATCAAAGACCCAGAAATAAATCCACAAACCAATAGACTCTTGATGTTTGACAAAGAGGTCAAAACTATTTATTGGGAAAAAAAAAACAAACATCTTCAATAAATGGTACTGGTACAACTGGATGTCGGCAAGTAGAAGAATGTAAATAGACTCATATCTATTGTGCTATACAACCTCATCATAAAACAAGACATACTAATTCAAATAGAAGAAAATGTGGGTAGCTGCCTTGAATTCAGTGGCACAGGAGTCAATTCCTGATCAGAACACTAATAAGACAGACACTAAGATCAACAATAAATGGAACCTCATGAAACTGAAACCTTTTGCAAGGCAAAGAACACCATCAATAAAACCAAACAGCATCCAACTAAATGGGAAAACATCTCCACCAACCTACATTAAACAAAGGACTAATATCCAAAATATATATAGAAATCAAGAAATTAAACATAATCAAACCAAATGTCTCAATTTAATTTTGAATTAAAATATATACCATTTCTCTCCTTTCTGTAACATCTCTCATGTGTTCCAACTCTTTCTCAAATTTATGACCTCTTTTTTTTGTTAACACACACACATACACATACATACATACATAAATGAGTACACACATAACTGAGTCCGTTAAGTATATGATTCTTGTTTGATTATTGGTACTTATAACTGTCATTCCTCAAATGACTAATTCTCTCTAGTCAGTCACTACTTTCTGTAATTCTGTCAAAGATTGAGTTCCAGTGAGGATTTTCCCTTTCAACATTAGCATATCTATTAATTTTTTCATATTTGGTCTAATTAAGGCAGCCATATTATTGTGGTATGTTAGATGTAGCCTCCCTATAATTTCTAGAATGCACAATTGCACTTAACCCTTGTTCGCTGGCTCTTATGATCTTTTATCTTCCTCTGTCATAACAGTCCGCATACCTTAGGTGAAAATGCTGTATTGTCATTGAGTCCCTTGAGATGAGCACACCAAGATCAATTTTCTTTGTATTTTGAGGATCTGTGTTTTGTCTTTGATGTTCTCCATCTGATCAAAGAAAGGAGTGACAGCTACATTTGTCTGTGAGCATAAGGTTAAGTTTTTATAGCAATTGGGAATACAACTTGTTTAGTCCAGTGGCAGCCATGGATTCTTCTCTAAGACTGATTGTCTCACTAACTTTAAGGAGTTGGCTGTTTCCAGTAGCAAACATGATTTTCTTTCTGTTTAGTGGACCTTAATTACAACTAGACAGCTATTATTTTTCACCAAATAATGAGTGTCACTATTGCACCTTTAGGAGTATCTCTTTTCTTCCTTTATATTATATGCTTCATTATTGAAAACAATTTTTAAATTTAAATATAATTTTTATATTCTTCTGCTGCCCCTAGTTCTTCCTGATTCTATCCATGTCCCAACTCAACCAACTCTAAGGCCTTTCTCAAAAAACCAAAAACCCAATGCAACAATAATAGCCAAAGTAAAGAAAAGAAAATGAAACATCAGCCCCACTAAAAAGCTTGCCAAACTGTAAACAAATAAAAGCAGACAAAAAACAAAACCACCACCACCAACAACAAAAACAGCTGTAAAGTACATTAGGTAACATTTTAATTCTACTGATTCATAAGCATGAGAGATCTTTCCGTTTTGGAAACCTTCATCAGTTTCTTTCTTCTAAGACTTGAAGTTTTCATCATGCAAGACTTCCACTTGATTAGTTAAATATTGCTCCAAAATATTTTATGTTATTTGAGGCTATTGTGAGAAGTGTCTGTTCCTGTAACTTTTTTCCCAGTTCCTTTGTCACTTGTATATAGAAGGGATACAGACTTTTGGGAGTTAATTTCTTATCCAATTACTTTTCTTAAAGTGTTTAGCAGCTTTTAGGGGTTCCCTGGTGTAATTTTTAGGGTTACATGTATATAATACAATACAAAGGATGTCATAACATATCACAGCCCAGCACTGAAGAGCACAACATAGCTCGGCCCAGTGCAGCATAGCATACCATATGTAGATATCATTATTATAGGAAGTAATGATACATTGACTTCTTCCTTTCCAATTTGTATTCCCTTGATCTCCTTCAGTAGCCTTACTGATCAAGCTAAGACATCAAGTACCATTTTGAATAGGGTTTGAGAGTGAACTAACTTTTGTTTGTTCTGAAATTTCTCTCCATTTGAGTTTATATTTACTCTGAGACTGCTGTAAACTGCTTTTATTGTGTTGAGGTATGCCCTTGTATCCCTGATCTGTTTGGGACTTTCTTTAGGAATATTTTATCAGGCTAGTTATTGTTATGGTTCATAGGTGCCATAGTTACTTGGATTGACGGCTGTCCCCTTTGGCAGCTTGCACAGCATTTTGTGATTTGATGAGAGCTTCTTCTCCTGAAGACTTTCAGGTTAAATGAGATTCAAATCTTCTGGGTCCTGTGTCTAAAGTATGTGATAACTTCACCCATAAGGGCTTCCCTTTATTCTTGTGGAGGTAATCAGAGGCAATCCTGGTGCTAAGTTGTTGTTTGATGGTCTATGGTTCTTAATGTGAGCATTGACTACATAAATGATATTACCTCATTTAAGACAAATAAACAGATACACACTTGCACATGTAATTTTATACAAATATTAGACAGCTGGCCCAACACTCACTAGTACTTAGGAGAGATCCATTCAGATTTATTATTTGAGAAACCAAAAAAGTATTATTACAGGGCATTCCATAACTCACTGTTGTTATTTCCACTTTTAAAAGTCATGAGGAATTAAAGTATGCATTTCCAATAGAAAATTCTGATCTACAATGCAAACATCTTGTATTCTGTATTGTTTAATATGGAGATTAGCATTTTAGTTAAAATGTAATAGTTCCTTTTTGATACATTTATATTCACTTAATTTTAATTTGCATATAAACTCATAACTTGTATATAAACTGATGTATCGAGAACATAATTTTTCCTGTAGCTTCCACATTGAAGAACTGTGGTATAAACTTTCTAAATACTGTCAGTAGATTTAGAAGACAATGTGTAACCCTACAGTGCATAAATTAATTTGTGTTACAGTTCTCATTTTTAATACTAATAACACACTTGCTTTTTTGTTCAGGAATCTCATCTTGATTAGAGTTCTGACCTTTCCTCAATTCCCTTTTCTGCAATCCTGAAATTTTTTAGTGTTATAGTGAAGGAGCTGAAGATTCAGGACAGTAATTATGTATAGGTCAAACAGAGGGGAAGTTTAGCAGGCTGCTACTAAAGTGGGAGGATAAGGAAATGTGTCAGGTTCTCTTGCCAGGGAATTGGAAGAGGGGGTCACAGGTCATTCTGTCCCCTACCTCTATGAAGATGTTTTCATCCCTTTCATCCTCAATGGATGATTTTGCAAAGCAATTTGCTGAAAAATGAAATGTATTCGTAGGTAAATATATTTTATTAGACTACATTAGCATATGCTTTGAAATATCCTACCATTGTCACTGCTATAAAAAAGAAACTAACTGCTGGCAGTGGTAGTGCACGCCTTTAATCCCAGCACTTGGGAGGCAAAGACAGGTGGATTTCTGAGTTTGAGGCCAACCTAGTCTACAGAGTGAGTGTGAGTACCAGGACAGCCA
>NW_022196915.1:92023131-92025059 GCF_008632895.1 Mastomys coucha | reverse complement strand
TAAATTCTCTCTCCCTCTCCCTCTCCCTCTCCTCCTGTCTGACTGCTTCCCCCATTCTTCTCCACTCACTCTTATATATATATATATATATATATATATATATATATATATATATATATATATTTAATACAAGATCTCTCTGAACATCCAGTCTAACAAGAGTGCATAAGCTCTGGGGTCAGTTAGAGACTGTCCAAGAAGTAAAGCAAAACTGATTGAAAATGACACTAGACATTGATCTCTGGCTCCACATATATGTGCTTGAATACTTGTACAGACATGTGCACACACATATGTCCACATGCATTCACACATACAGAAAGAAATAAACAAAACAGCCGAATGCTGATTTTTAAACACATAGGTTTCCCACTCAAGAAAACAGCCAATTTATTCTAAGTAAATCTGAAGATGTTGTAGGTAGATGGACCATTAAAATGCTAAATGAACAAAAGATAAAATAACAAGAGTTCACAGTGCTATGAATCGCAGGCACAGAAAGAAACTCTATCTCTGTTGAAAGCGAGGCGTCCCTTGGAGACCTGGGATTATAATAGCCCCCTTTGTTCAGCTGCTCTGAAGGGATAATGCTCAGAAATTTACTCTGATATGATTCTGTACCAGAGGCAATATTCAGTGTGAAGAAGATACACCTGGTTTTTAGTGACTAACAGTTCCCATCAGAGAGACTTGGGTGCTTTATGGTAGTATTTCATAACACTGAGCCTGAAAAAATTTGCAATCTCTGAACCCAAGGATGTTCTCAGTTGAAACACATTGCTGCGTTGGTGTAGTACTAATTTTAATAAAAAAGATGACTTTGAGAAGAAGAAAGAGCCTTGCTTACAGCTACTGTTACTTGAGTCAAAGCCCACGGTGTATAGTTCTCAGGAGGTGCTCTATGAAATCTGTCTTTCACTAACATGGGTCTTGGCAGAAATTTTCTAACATATTTCTGAATTCCTAATGACAGAGGCACCAGGAGTAAATTTTGTTGTAATGTTTGGCCTTTTACCTGAAATACATATATTGTTCTCTGACACAGTATTTAATAACACTCAGTTTTACAATTATGGTAAGTATCTCTACAAATGATCTTCCCTTTATGTGTAGATATATATTTGTCTTAGCTCATTTACTCTCTTATAGCACATACCACAACCTCAAAGTTTATGAAAAATAACAATGTATGTACCATTGAAGTTTTTCCTTTGCTTGACTAAAGCAGATGGAAGATATTTTTCTATTATAATAGGTGAGGCTATTATAAAAGTTATTGTTTCCCTGGATTCTTCCTCAGACCACTTGCCATTTATACATATCAGGGTTAATGATTTTTGTGAGTTAATTGTGTATCCAGTTACTTTGTTGAAAGTGTCTACTAGCTGTAGGACTTCCTTGGTGAAATTTTTGGTGTTACTTGTGTCTACCATCATATCATATCTGAAAGTAATGATACATTGCCTTCTTCCTTTCTAATTTCCATCCCCTTGACCTCACTGTCATATTGCTCTAGCTAAGAATTCAAGTATTATATTGCAAATCTATGGAGAGAGAGGGCAGCTTTGTCTAGTTCCATATTTTAGCTGAATTGCTTTGAGTTCTTCTTTAGTTAAGATGTTGTTTGCTGTATGTTTGCTGTATGTGTGCTGTATATTGCTGTTAGCATGTTTAGGTATGTCCCTTGCATCCTTAATTTCTCCACACGTTATTTTTTCTAATTTGTTGATGCTTTTATCTTGTTTTATTTACTATATTGGAAATAAAAGTTATAAGCAGATTAAAATGAGAGTTGTACTATTTACTTCAGATTAGTATATGGAAAAACTAATTAATAATTTTAGAAAGCTTAATAGGATACAATTTTTTTTTATTTTAGATATTTTCTTTATTTACATGCGAATTTCTCCTTTCCCAGTTTCCCCTCC
>NW_022196915.1:91981783-92022290 GCF_008632895.1 Mastomys coucha | reverse complement strand
TGAACATGGTGGAGCATGTGACCTTGTTACATGTTGCAGTATTTTTTGGGTATATGCCCAGGAGTGGTTTTATCATGAAGAGATAATGTATTTTGCCAATGGCCTTTTCTGCATCTAATGAGATGATCAAAATGCTGATAATCTTCACAAAGAAATGTTCAACATCCTTAACGATCAGAAAAATTAAAATTAAAACTACTTTGAGATTTCGTCTTCCATATTTCTGAATGCCTAAAATCAACAGAACAAGTGACAATTCACATTGGTGGAGATGTGGAACCCTTATACATAACTGGTCATAGAGAAAACTCATACAGACACTATGAGAATGACTCTGGTGGTTCCTAGAGGTGGGAATAGATCTACCTCAAGACCCAGCTACACCAGTCTTGTTCATATACTCAAAGGATGTCTTATCTTTACTGGAGGCACTCATTCAGCCATGCTCACTGTTGCTCTATTACTACTAGCAAGAAATTTAAAGGACTTCGATGACCCTCAAGAGAAGAACAGATAAGGAAAACGTGGTATATTTACTCATTGGAGTACTAGTCAGACACACACACACACACACACACACACAGAGAGAGAGAGAGAGTGGGGGGGACATGAAACTTGCAAGTGAATGTATAGAACTAGGAAAAAAAGCACAGCGGATTTGGGAATCCTTGGCCCATAAATACGAATATGGCATACATTTCCTTATATGTGGGTATTAGCTATTAAGGCAAACGTGCTTCTACTACTGCCCTCGGGTATTCAGGAAATATTGAGCACCCAGATCTGTAGAACCTTGTTTGATGACAAATTTGTGGAAACATAACCTCTAAGTCAATTTTCAGTGAAACAGCCTCTCTTATTAAAAGGGGTAACAAGGGCTGTATAAACCTTGGGGAGTGAGTATAGGTTTTCAGAATGAATGTACATTATTGGCTCATGCCTAGGTGCTGGGAATGCTTCATTTTCATGAAGAGAAATTCCCAGTGCTTGGTGAACATCTCCTAATATTTATTTGAACTTGAAATTTGGCCTCAAGATGAGATTTTTTTCAGGTTTTGGACAAATCAAGACCTCACAACCTGCTCCCCAGTCTCATAGCTCACTTGCCCCACAGTACCCAAGATAAAGATCATAAAACCACAGAGTGTTGATATAAAATAAGATATTAGGGGGAATTGATAGATCTTGTTAATCAAGGAAAGTAGAGGAGAAGGGAAGAGGGAATTGGAGGAGAAACTGTGGGAAGGGAAACTGAGGAGGGGGTAGGCAGATATTGGAATATTAAGTAAATAAATTTCAGTTAATGAAAAATGAAAAATGTTTATATAGAAACAGATGGAATGAGGAATAGAAGAAGAAGATCAAGTGGGGCATGGAAAACAAGAGGAGTTGTGGGAGAAAATACAGGGAAGGAGAGACAGCTAAAGTTAAGTGTCACTTGAGGAGTCTTTTAGTAAATAACATAGTACAAACTTTCTAATATATATTAGAATACAATGGACAGATCTGCAAGGATAGATCATGGAAACAGAAACTAAACAGAGATACAGTGAAACTAACAGAAGTTATGAAACACATGGATTTAACAGATACCCATAGAACATTTTATCCTAAAACAAAATGATATACCTTCTTCTCAGCACCTCATGGTAACTTCTCCAAAATTGAACACAAAATTGGTCACAAAACAAGCCTCAACAGATACAAGAAGATTGAAATAATTTCCTGCATCCTATCAAATGACAACAGACTAAGACTGGTCCTCAATAACAACATAAAAAACAGAAAGCCCATATACACATGGAATCTGAACAACACTTTACTCAGTGGTAACTTGGTCAAGGAAGAAATAAAGAAATTAAAGACATTTTAGAGTTTAATGAAAATGAAGCCAGTATATACCCAATCTTATGGGACACAATGGAAGCAGTCCTAAGAGGAAAACTCATAGCTCTGAGTGCCTCCAAAAAGAAACTGGAGAGAGCATACACTAGCAGTTTGACAGCACACCTTGAAAGCTCTAGAACAAAAAGAAGCAGATTCACCCAAGAGGAGTCGATGGCAGGAAATAACTGGAAACAAAAAGAACTATACAAAGAATCAACCAAACCAGGAGCTGGTTCTTTGAGAAAATCAACAAAATAGATAAACCCTTAGCCAGACTAACTAGAGGGCACAGAGACAGTATCCTAATTAACAAAATCAGAAATGAAAAGGAAGACATAACAACAGAAACTGAGGAAATCCAAAAATATCATCAGATCTTACTACAAAAGCCTATATTCGAAAAAATTTGAAAACCTGGATGAAGTGGACAATTTTCTAGATAGATTCCATGTACTAAAGTTAAATCAAGATCAGATAAATGTTCTAAACAGCTCCATATATGCTAATGAAATAGAAACAGTCATTAATAATCTCCCAACCAAAAATAAGCCCAGGACTGGATGGGTTTAGTACAGAGTTTTATCAGACCTTCAATGAAGACTTAATACCAATACTCATCAAACGATTCCACAAAATAGAAACAGAGATGCTCTACCCAATTTGTTCTATGAAGCCACAATTCCACTGATACCTAAACCAAACAAAGAAAACTTCAGACCAATTTCCCTTATGAATATCGATGCAAAAATACTCAATAAAATGCTTGCAAACCAAATCCAAGAACACACCAAAATGATCATCCATGATGATCAAGTAGGCTTCATCCTAGGGATGCAGGGATGGTTCAATATACAGAAATCCATCAAGGTAATCCACTATATAAACAAACTCAGAGGAAAAAAATATGTTCATCCCATTAAATGCTGAGAAAGCATTTGACAAAATCAAACACCCCTTCATGATAAAAGTCTTGGAAAGATCAGGAATTCAAGGCTCATTTTTAAACATAGTAAAAACAATATATAGCAAACTAGTAGCCAACATCAAACTAAATGGAGAGAAACTTGAGGCAATCTCATTAAAATCAGGGACTAGACAAGGCTGGCCACTCTCTCCCTACCTATTCAATCTTATACTTGAAGTCCAGAGCAATTAGACAACAAAAGGAGATCAAAGGGATACGAATTGGAAAGGAAGAAGTCAAATTATCACTATTTGCTGATAATATGATAGTATACTTAAATGACCCCAAAAATTCCACCAGGGAGTTCCTAAACCTGATAAACAACTTCAGCAAAGTAGCTGGATATAAAATTTACTCAAACAAATCAGTGCCCTTCCTCTACACAAAGGATAAACAGGCTGAGAAAGAAATTAGGGAAATAAAACCCTTCACAATAGTTACAAATAATGTAAAATACCTTGGTGTGACTCTAACTAAGCAAGTAAAAGATCTGTTTGACAAGACCTTCCAGTCTCTGAAGAAGGAAATTGAAGAAGATCTCAGAAGATGGAAAGATCTCCCATGCTGGTGGATTGGCAGGATTAATATAGTAAAAATGGCCATCTTGTGAAAAGAAATCTACAGATTCAATGCAATCCTCATCAAAATTCCAACTCAATTCTTCACAGACTTAGAAAGAGCAATTTGCAAATTGATATGGAATGCCAGAAACCCAGGATAGCCAAAACTACTCTCAACAATAAAAGAACCTCTGGTGGAATCACCATCCCAGACCTTAAGCTGTACTACAAAGCAATTGTGATTAAAAATGCATGGTATTTGTACAGTGACAGTCAGGTAGATGAATGGAATAGAATGGAAGACCCAGAAATAAACCCAAACACCTATGGTCACTTGATCTTTGACAAAGGAGCTAAAAGCATCCAGTGGGAAAAAAGACAGCATTTGCAACAAATGGTGCTGGCTCAACTGGTGGTTAGCATGTAGAAGAATGCAAATAGATCCATTCCTATCTCCTTGTACAAAGCTCAAGTCCAAGTAGATCAAGGACCTCCACATAAAACCAGATACACTGAAACTAATAGAAAAGTAAGTGGGGAAGAGCCTCGAGCACATGAGCACAGGGGAAAATTTCCTGAACAGAACACCAATAGCTTATGCTTATTGCTAAGATCAAGAACTGACAATTGGGGCCTCATAAAATTACAAAGCTTCTGTAAAACAAAGGACACTGTCAATAGGAAAAAATGGCAACCGACAAATTCAGAAAAGATCTTCATCAATCCTCCATCCGATAGAGGGATAATATTCAATATATACAAAGAACTGAAGAAGTTAGACTCCAGAGAACCAAATAACCCTGTTAAAAATGGGATACAAAGCTAAACAAAGAATTCTCAATGGAGGAATACTGAATGGCTGAGAAATAACTAAAGAAATATTCAGCATCCCTAGTAATCAGGGAAATGCAAATCAAGGCAACCCTGAGATTCTACTTCACACTAGTTAGAATGACTAAAATCAAAAACTCAGATGATAGCAGACGCTGGAGAGGTTGTGGAAAAAGAGGAACACTCCGTCATTGCTGGTGGGATTGCAAATTGGTACAACCACTCTGGAGATCAGTTTGGCAGTTCCTCATGAACTTGGACAAAGTACTACCAGAGGACCCAGCTATACAATTCTTGGGCACATACCCAGAAGATGCTCCAACATGTAATAAGGACACATGCTCCACTATGTTCATAGCTGCCTTATTTATAATAGCCAGAAGCTGTACCAATCCAGATGTCCCTCAACATAGAAATGGATACAGAAAATGTGGTACATTTACACAATAGAGTACTACTCAGCTATTAAAAACAACGAATTTATGAAATTCTTAGGCAAATGGATGGATCTGGAGAATATGATCCTGAGTAAGGTAACCCAATCACAAAAGAACACACATGGTATACACTCACAGATAAGTGGATATTAGCCCAGAAGCTCAGCATACCCAAGATACAATCCACAAACCACAAGAAAGTCAAGAAGAAGGAGGACCAAAGAGTGGATACTTCAATCCTCTTAGAAGGGGGAACAAAATACCCATGGGAGGAGTTGCAGAGACAAAGTGTGGAGTAGAGACTGAAGGATGGACAATCCAGAGACTGCCACACCTGGGAATCCTTCCCATACACACCCAGACACTATTGTGGATGCAGCAAGTGCTGGCTGACAGGAGCCTGATATGACTGTCTCCTGAGAGGTTCTGTCAGTGCCCGACTAATACAGAAGTAGAGGCTCACAGCCATCAACTGGACTGTGCACAGGGATCCCAATGAAGAAGCTAGAAAAAGGACCCAAGGAGCTGAAGGGGTTTACACTCCCATAAGAGGAACAATAATATGAACTAACCAATACCTTCAGAGCTCCCAGGGACTAAACCACCAACCAAAGAGTACACATGGTGGGACTTATGTCTCTAGCAGCATATGTAGGAGAGGATGGCCTAATCGCTCATCAATGGGAGGAGAGGCCCTTGGTCCTGTGAAGGCTCTATGCTCCAGTGTAGGGGAATGCTAGGGCCTGGAAGCAGGAGGGGGTGGTTTGTTGAGCAGGGGAGGGTTGTAGAGAACAGTGGTTTTTTGTTTGCTTGTTTGTTTGGAGGGCAAATCAGGAAAGGGGATATCACTTGAAATCTAAATAAAGAAAATAGCTAACTAAAAAAAAAAGAGAAGATTTGATACGGTTTAAATTTTAAATTGTTTAAAAAATAAAATCTAGTAAATAAAATAACATTTAAATAGAAATCTATTTGCCTCAGTTTTCTTTTTTTAATTAATTTACATCCAACCTTATGGCTCAGTTTCTCCTTTCCTTCCTCCCCCACCTTTCTCTCCTACCCCATATTCCTCTTCCCTATCTCTTCAGAAAAAGGTAGGCCATCCATGGATATCAACTAGCCTTGGCACATCAAGTTGCTGTAAGACTAGGGGCATCGTCTCCTTAGGCTAGATGAGGCCTCCCAGGGGGAGGAAAGGGTTCCAAAGACAGTCAACAGATTCAAAGATAGCCCTTGCTCCTGCTGTAGGAGTGCCACGTGAAGACCAAACTGTGCAACTCTTAAATATGTACAGAGGATATAGGTAGGTCCTATGGATGATCTCTAGTGGACAGATTAGTCTCTGTAGGTCCCTAATTTCCCAGGTTTGTTGATTTTAAGTATTCTTGAGGTATCTTTGACCCTTCTACTTCCTACAATCCTTCCTACTCCTCTTTCACAGAATTCTAACTGTAAGTCTCTGCATCTGTTTCCATAAATTTCTGGATAAAGCTTCTGTAGGTTTGTAGCTCACCCTAGGGATGCCCTCAACCACTCCAGTTGTCTCTCCCAGTACTCGCTAGCTCCATCCTCTCCCAACCTGATTCTTCCTGTTCCCATTCCTACTCTAATAGCAGTTTAGTGTCCTCCCCCATTCAAGTCCAACCACAATATCTATTGTTTTACTCCTTTCCTGTGAGATTCACATGTCCTTCCTTGAGTTTTAGTTTCCTTTAGATAAATGGATTATAGCATGGTTGTACTTTATTTTACCCTCTTATATCCTCTTATAAGTGAATGCATACCATGTTTATGTGTCTGTGTCCTATTATCTCATTCAGTAAGATCTTTTCTAGGTCTATCCACACGACTGGAAAATTCATGTCATTAATTCTAATAGCTAACTAATACACTACTGTGTAACTATACCACATGTTCTTTATCCAGTCTTAGGTAGAGGGACATTTAGGTTGTTTCCATTTTTGGACTATTGTGAATAAAGCTGCTATGAATGAAGTTGAGGAAATGGCCTTTTAGTATGGTGGAACCTCCTTTGGGATGGTTATGAATGGTAGAACTGAATATTGAGGTGGACCTATCCCCAATTTTCTGAGAAACTGACAGATTTATTTCCAAGTTGTTGTACATATTTGCACTCTCATCAGCAAGCAGTTTTCCCATTGTTCCACATCCTCTCCTGTATGAGCTGAACTAGAATTTTTGATCTTAGCCATTTTGACAGATGTAAGATGAAATCTCAAAGTCATTCTGACTTGCATTCCTTGATGGGTAATGATGCTGAGCATTTCTTTAAGTGCTCCTTGGCCAATAGAGATTCCTCTGTAGAGAATTCTCTGATTAGACCTGTACTCAACTTTGTATTCAGGTTATTTGGTTTATTGGTGTCTAGTTTCTTGAGTTATTTATACATTTTGGATATCAACCTTCTGTTGGATATAAGGTTGGTGGAGATTGTTTTCCATTTTCTGAACTGCCATTTTCTTTTTGAGTGGCCTTTGCCTTACAGAATATTTTAATTTTTAAGGTCTCACTTATTGTTGATCTTAGTGCTTAAGCTATCTGTGTCCTATTCAGGAAGTTGACTTCTGTGCCAATGGATTCAAGGCTACTTCCCATAGTCTCTTCTATCAGGTTTAGTGCACATGGTTATATGTTGGGCTCTTTGTTCCATTGGGACTTGATTTTCTCACAGGGTGACAGACATGTGTATACTTGCATTCTTCTACATGCAGACAACCAGTTAAACCGGCACCATTTGTTTCCTTTTTTCTACTGTATAATATTGTCTTCACTGTTAAAAATCAAGTGTCCAGATGTATATAGATATATACCTGGTCTTCATTGTGATTCCATTGATCAGTCTTTCTGTTTTGATGCCAATAAGATGTGTTTTTTTATTTCTTTGAAATAAAAATAGAGAAAATATATCTGTAATACAGCTTGAAATGAGGGATGAGAATATATCTAGAGGTATAGTTTTTTTCAGGATTGTTTTAGTTATCCTTGGGTTTTGTTTGTTTATTTTTTCCACATAAAATTGAGTATTGTTCTTTCAAGGTCTCTAAAAGAATTGAGTTTGAATTTTTAGGAGAATTGTTTTCAATCTCTAGATTGCTTTTTGTAAGATGGCCATTTTTATTGAGTTAATCCTATTGATATATGAGTATGAAATATCTTTTCCATCTTCTGATATCTTCATCAGTTTCTCTCTTCAGAGATTTGAAGTTCGTGTCATACAAGTCTTTCTCTAGCTTAGTTAGAGTCACATCAATATATTTTATATTATTTGTTGCTATATTGTGAAGGACATTGTTTCACTAATTTCTTTTTCAGCCTGTTTATCATTTGTACATAGGAGGGCTACTGATTTTTTGAGCATATTTTGTATTCAACCACTTCATTAAAGATGTTTATCATCTTTAGGAGTTCCCTGGTAGAATTTTTGAGGTCACAGGTAGATTAGCATATTTTCTGCAAACAGTGACACTTTGACTTCTTCCTTTCCAGTTTTCATCCTCTTGATCTCCTTTTAATTGATTTACTGCTCTAATTGAAACTTTAATTACTATATTAAATAGATATGGAAAGAGTAGACAGCCTTGTCCACTTGTCTAATGGAATTATTTTAAGTATCTCTCCATTTGATGTTGGTTATTGGCTTGCTGTATATTGCCTTTATTATGCTTAGGTTGTGCCTTATATTCCTGACCTACCCAAACTTTTATCATGAAAGAATGTTGGATTGTTTTAAAAGGCATTTCCAGTATCTAATAAGATGATTGTGTGTATGTGTGTGTGTGTGTGTGTGTAATAGGTTTTTTTTAGACCTTTCAATTTTGTATAGTACAGGTTTTGAAGTAAGTCCTAATGATTCTTTAAATTTTCTTGGTGTCTTCTGTTATGCCCCACTTTTCATTTCTAATTTTAATTTTACTATTGTCTCTCTGTCTTTTAGTTAACAGTTTGTCTACCTTGTTGAATTTTTCAAAGAATCAATTCTCGTTTCATTTATTCCTTGAATTATTCTCTTTGTTTGTAATTGACTGATTTCAGCTCTGAATTTATTTTCTGTTATCTGCTTCTCTGGGTGGTATGCTTACTCCTTTTTGCTCTAGAGCTTTCAGCTGTGTAGTTAAGATGCTAGTATGAAATTTCTCCATTTTGTTTTTGTTTTTGTTTTTTTTTTTTATGAAAGCATTTGGTGCTATGAACTTTCCTCTTTGTACTGCTTTTACTGTGTCCCAAAAGTTTGCATATGTTGGACATGTATTATTTTATTTATTTCTTCATTTCTTCTCTGATCTAGAAGACATTGGGTTGACAGTTGTTTAGCTTCCATGAGTTTGTAGCCTTTGGTTGTTTTTGTTGTTCTTGAAGTCTTGTTTTAATGCATGGTGGCCTGATAAGATGCAGAGGATATTTAATTTTCTTGTATCTATTGAGGCTTGCATTGTGACCAAATATATGATCAGATTTGGAGAAGTTCCTGTGAGGTGCTGGGGAGAGGTAAACTCATTTGTGTTTGGGTAATATGTTATGCAGGTATCTGTTAGGACTCTGATTCACAACATCAGTTAGTTTCAGTATTTTTCTGTTTAGTTTCTGTTTAGATGACCTGTCCATTGCTGCCGGTGAGGTGTTGAAGTATCCCACTGTTAATGTGTGGGTTTTGATGTGTGATTTAAGCTTTAGTAATGCTTCCTGGGCTTGGTGGTTATTTTAGCTTTAGTTTTAGGTGTTTTTAATTTTATCTTTTACCACGTGGGTACTCTTCCCAATTGTTTTCTACTTCCTCTCTGTCTTTCTCCTGAGTGGCGTGGATTTTTTGTTGCCAGCAAGTCTTATGTTCAATAAGTTGTCTCCGCAGGGGATTTTTGAAGCCTGAATGATCTTTGTGGATTTTAGTGGCAACATTGCCTCTTCTGTCCAGTGTGGCCTCCAGGAAAGTATTTGTCTCCTGCTAAAGTTGTGGTACTGATTATGCGGCTCATGGGATAACACACAGTTTAATGATGTTGTGTGTGCTTTAAAAGGAGAAGCAGGCATAGAACAAACAACAGGGAATTGCCTAGAGTAACTGGTCCTGGTATGGCCTTTGAGAATACAGGAGGAGCTGTGGGCTAGAAAATACAGCCCTTGGTCTTGTGAAGGTTCTATGCCCCAGTGTAGGGTAATGCCAGGCAGGGCCAGGAAGTGGGAGAGGGTGGGTTGGTGAGCAGGAGGAGTGTGGAGCAGTGTGGGGCAGTGGTCTGCTCAGGTCACTTAAGCTCAGTCTAGTATTTGGCTTTGAGCCCTGGACCCCTGTGGGCAATTCCTGCTTGCAGAGGGCAGAAGGAGCTTGTCTATAACTCCTTTGTCTTTGGTTCCTGTTTCAGTCACAACCCCTCACAGTTGCCCCTGCAGGAGATGTGTGCTCTATCAGGCAGACAATGCCCCAAGCTCCCAGCATTCTAGCTGGACCTTACACCCAGTCATCTGATCACAAGCCAGACATGCCACATCCCATACAATATAAGGGGCGATTTGCCCCCTCCTCTCTCTCTCACCCTCTCTCTCTTTGTCTCCTCTCTGCTCTCCTTCTCCTCTCGTTCCTGTTCTTTGCTCTTCTCTCTTGCTCTTCTCTCTTGCCTTCTTCCTCTCTTGCTTTCTTCCTCTCCTTTCTCTCTCTCCTTCCTTTCCTTTCCTTCTCTCTACTTGACCGGTCTATTTTCTCCTTCCTACCATAAAATATCTCATTTATACATTATCTCCGTTTTAGCTAATGCGCTGTGTAGCCACAGGTCAACACCAGGGAGAGAGAGCCATCAGCCTCAGCAGCATCCCCACCACCACCCTCATGGTACATTAGGTGAGGGGGCAGGGAGCAGGTTTATTTTCTTTCTTTCTTTCTTTCTTTCTTTCTTTCTTTCTTTCTTTCTTTCTTTTTTTATTTTTATTTTGGAGGGGAAATCGGGAAAGGAGATATCATATGACATGTAAATAAATTATATATATATGTATATATATATATATAATTATATATATATATGTATATATATATATATATGGAGAGAAAGAGAGAGAGAGAGAAAGAGAGAGAGAGAGAGAGAGAGAGAGAGAGAGAGAATAGCCCAGAGGATGGGTGCCCAAAATTTTCTTAACACCTACACAAAAATAGCAATAGATTTGTTATCTGTTATTGGCTATTTGGCAGTCACAGGTAAAACCTTCTAAATATGTCAACACCACACTGAATGTTCTTGTGAACTCTTAACTGAATTAACAACATTTTTGAATGTTTGGCCATCATTACCTAACTGACTCCCCTAAACCGATATCTCTTAATACAATCACTCTATTAGTTCATATTTCAAGATATGAGTGTTGTGGAAACTTGTTCTGTCTCAATACTCATTGAGTTTGTGATTTTATTTCCAATTCCTGACACCCAACCCACCATTTTATGTAGCATGTCAAAAGATATTGTTATATTGTTCTACTTACAGTCATTTATTTGTTGACTATGTCTTTTCATGCATACTTGAGTACAGCATGGCAGGCATGGGAGGCAGAGGACAGCTTGAGATACTTACTTTCCCTTCAAACACATGTGTCACGAGAGTTTAGCCTGTGTCTTCAGACCTGGCAGGGGGTGCTTTCTGACCATGAGAGAACATGCTAGTCCAGAAATACTATTTTATCATGAATAGCAAATCAGTATTATATATCATAAAGTATATTCCAATAAAAGAAAAATAGAGGAAAATAGTGTGGTTTGTTTTACATGATTTGTCTAAATAGATACTTGATGCATATTAATGGCTCAATTAAAACATTAAATTAAAGTTAGTTAGTTGCATTCCAAAATTTCATGTAGCTTTTCTATTGAAGAGATTTTTAAATAATAAAAATGTTGGGTTGAAAATTTAAAAATGTAAAATATGAAAGTAAATATGGTCATAAAACCAACTTACATTCAAAATATATTCTTAGCTAAAGACAAACAAAGCTAAAGACCTAATTAAATATAAGAAATACAGAATAGTTAGTAGAAAGTGAATATAAATGATTTTTTACTTTCAAAAATGACACTTAACTTTACATATAAAAGTTAAAGTAGAAATATGGTTTCTCTTCCTCATCTATCAGTAAAAAAAAAGTATTTTTGACAATGCCTCATGTGTCATTAATGAAAATACAAATCCTACAGCTTCTATAAAGGTGTGCCAGGTGAGACCTAGACAAATTACATATATATTGATTCCTTGGGAAATGTTTCTTCCTAAAAAGTCTTTGGTAGCTAGGGCCTCACTAAACAAAGAGCTTTTAAACAATCGGACATTGTAAGTGATAGAAATGTTAGAAACCATTAAATGCCCATCAATAAAACAAAACAGTTTACAAAAAGAAGAATGAAACCCAACACTTTAAACTCATAAACAGGAATACTAGACCACAGTAAGATACATGAGCAGGGCAAGCTAAACACTGACATAAATTTATGCCCAAAGCAAAACAAGAAGCCAGTTATATATCATCCAAGTTTTGACTAGGAAAAGAAACATTAAACACATTTGAAGGTATATAGCTACGGTAGTTGCATTAAATACTAGTGAATGTCTATAAAACCCTTTTAAGAAACACCTGTAGGTATATGAAGAAAGAAAACCATGAGGCATGAATGAAAGGAAATTCTATAAAAACCTCTATATATTGAATAAGAATCAAGTATTAAAGTTTTATATATGAAAAACACAGAAAGAAAAAGGAAATTTTAAGAAAAATTTAAGATAATTAAAAATATATAGTTCTCCAGGTCCATCCATTTCCCCAAGAATTTCATAAATTTATTGTTTTTAATAGCTGAGTAGTTCTCCACTGTGTAGATGTACCACATTTTCTGTAACCATTCCTCTGTTGAGGGACATCTGGGTTGTTTCCAGTTTCTGGCTATTATAAATAAGGCTGCTATGAACATAGTGGACAAACAACAATATGAACTAACTACCACCCTCAGAACTCCCAGGGACTAAAACTCCAACCAAAGAGTTCACATGGGGGGACTCATGGCTCCAGCAGCATGCGTATAGCAGAGGATGACCAAGCCAGTCATCAATGGGAGGAGAGGACCTTGGTCCTGTGAAGGTTCTATGCCCCAGTGTAGGGGAATGCCAGGGCCAGTAAGCAGGAGGGGGTGGGATGGTGAGCAGGGGGAGGGTGGAAGTAATGGGATTGTTTTAGTTTTTTGGTTTATTTTATTTTATTTTATTTCAAGTGAATCATAGAGAAATCAAACTTTCATAAAGGATTCTGGAGTTCTCGGGATAATTCATTTTTAATAAAACTAGTATTTTAATGAGGAAAATGATAAATTATTGTATATTTACCATGTGACTACACTTCAGGACTATCAAGTTGTGTTACATGGAAGGTGAGTTAAAAGGGAAATAACTTCATTTTGTGACAGCAAAGGTACGACAGAGTTTTTAAAAATGGAATTCCAAATGAGATAAGTTATTTTGACAGTGCTATGATTTATAATACTCATTCCTCTGGATATGAACACACAATAGGTCACTCATCTCTTTGATGTTTGCCAACCAATAGCATGTGGTAATCACAATGCCTTCACAGGCCAGATCTTGTATTGTATAGGCATAAGGTAAAATAATAAAAATGCAAAGGAAAAAAACCCTAAGTGCACTCCTTCCATGGGCTTAATTTCTTTTTGAATCTGAAATTAATTGCTTTTTGATTGTAAAATGGAGTCTCTGCCCAGTAAGGAGCCTGCAATGAAACATTAAACACTGTCAATTCTTTGTGTGATGGTATATTAATACTGCATAACATCAATATTTTATATTAAGAATGTTAATTTCCTGAGTTTCTAGGATGCCTAGCAGTGCTGAAGTATAAGCTCACTAATTTCACTTTTAATTCATTTTTTTCTTCTACTGGCTGTTCTCCCTGGATCTGACTCTTCTCCTGCAGTGAGAAATGAGTTAAATAAGCTCTCACTGTCAACTGGAACAGCCTTGGAGCTGAGTTAATTCATCACCTACTGACAAAAGGTTAAAAATATTGAATATCAATATTCAGAATGTTTTTCCAACTCACAGCAATTGTTTGGCAATGCTGATGTTGAAACCCTAGGAGGAATGCATACAATTTGGCATTTGTGTCCATGATGTTACATTAGGCTTAATGTGTAAAAATAATGCAGTTTTTTACTCCCACTTTTTTTCCAGTGTAGTGGACATGTAAATATAAAATCCTATTAGAAACACACACATATAATATAAAAATATATTAGCCTACATTTACAATTAAAACAAAATTTCTTCGATTTGCCAGGTTTACCAAACAGGAAGCATGTTGTTTGGGCTCACAAACCTTCTTCTAAAAAGTGATTGCATATTAAAATTACAGGTACCCACATAAGTTGAACGTGATGTGATCACTGTGAAACTGTAACCACAAATACCTATAAATACATCCGATTGACAGCAAGAGAGGCATGCAGATAGGATTTAAGAGAGATATTTAGGATGGTAACATTTTCTTCTATTTTTACTGAGTGTGTATGTAATTTTAAATGATCTAAGGAATGACACTGCTACTATTGATTAAAATCTGTCCAAGTTTCCTGATATGTGTCAATCCTGTTCAAAATGTCTTGGAACCGTGTTGTTCAATAATGTAGCAACCACCCATATATGGTAATCACACTTCAATTTTAAGTTAATTCAAATAAATTAAATTCCAATTAGCTATAATGACCATAGTTTGACTACCAGCAGCTAGAAGTGCTTCCTGGCTCAAGTGTCAGTAGCATAGTGAACATTGCTGTCACCACACATTCTTCCTGTTGTAACTGGTTAACACAGTAGATATAAAATGTCTAGAATGACATTGGACTTACGGCAATGAATGTGTAGCTAATCAGCTTACCATATTCTAATCTCATTTGTAGAATTATCCTCCTTATGGATCAAATTAATAAGGCTATTCTAGCATATGTATGTACCCAGTAAGACCATCTGATTTTCTTGCTTCAAACCACACAAGTAAGCAAGCTTCATATTGTCACTTATTTTATGAGTAAGCTGCATCTATCAGACTACAATGAGCTTACTCATGAATATTCAATTATGCCAGTTCTTATTAAAAATGCTTTTCACTGAGAATGAGTAAGTTGATGATCTGATTTTATATTGAGAGTAATTTTATAGAGAATCTATGTATTGACTATGTCAACCCTTGTTTGATAATGAAAACAAGTATTTCTCCTCAAGCAACAATATGTTATTTATTAGAAGTTAATGCATTACCTTGCTGTTTTAACATATCATTTGTATGTACCCAATAATTGTGAAGGACACAGGAATATTGTGCCAAGTGCTAGCCTAAGCAGTGTATACAACTGAAAAGTTAGATGACTCTATCGGATGACAAAGTACTAGAGTCTGTTATAATTATGTTACAAGAAGATAACAACATAGCAAACAAACATACACACACATACAAGACTTCTGTTCCAAAGGTCCCGATCTAGGGCTCCAGAGTAACTCTCCTAAACAAACATGATTTATTATCAACCATAAGAATAGACTTGGATTAATTTTTAAGTGGTTAAAAAATGAATATCACCAGATAGCACAAAGTTAAGCAAATAGTATAAATGGAAACATTAAATAAACATTTGAGGTCTCTTGCCTTACTCCTACGTGACACATGTAGAGTTAGCAATACTATCATTTTAAAATTGCAATTACCCTAGGTCATAGCACAGAACTTAGCCTCATAATTATTGAAAATATTTTTTACAGCATTTACAATATTTTCAGGATGCAGAAAAGCACTCAGTAAATTATGTGTCATTATTGGAATGTATAAAGTCCACCACCCACACAACTATCATTTAAAAATGTAGGAGCTAGGAGTTTAACTGAGTAATAGGGAACATTTCTTGCATTCACATATCTCTAGGTTTTAATCCTCAGTACCTCAAACAACAATCATACATGCAAACAAATAATAAATATCCAAATTCTTTGGGCTGCTAAAGGCACATGAAGACAAACCTGGAAACCTGTTTGTGAATCATAATCCATGTAAAAGTGGAAAAAGAACACAAACTCCATAATGTTATACTTGGAAACAGACACCATAGCATATATTCCCCTCACCAAACACAGATAATCTATGGTGCTTTATAGACTCAAAACTGATTTATGCTGATGAATGGGAAAATATTTAATGTGTTAACTGAAAATAATAAATGAAACTCATCATAACATTGTATGATCCTCAAAAGCAATTTTCAGAATTTATCAAAATGTGAAGTAGTAGGAATTACTAAATGATAAAAATATGTTAAATTCCCCAATAAAATATAACAATATCAACTTCATCTCATAAATAGTTACTACCTAATAGAAGTGTAGAATAAATATTATTCTAGATATTTCCTCCATTGGATTAGCTATTCAGATGAAATACTAGGCAATATACTTCTTAAAATTATTAAAGTTACAAAACACTCACAATGAAATGTTTACATAGCACAGGTAATTTTATCATCTCAAAAGAGAAAGGGTGATTCACTGTGTCTTGTTTTTATTCTGTCTGGCACTCAAGATACTCCAAAATGCCCACTCTCAATGAGGATGGCAGGGTGCTTGGTTCTATTGTTTAATAGTGTCACAAATTCCAATCTCAGTCTTTTCCAGACAGTTCCTGGAGACTCACTCACTATTAATTTGATCAATTGAACAATCTAAGTTCAGTCTAGTGGATGGATAGAGATTATCCTCACAAGCATGCATGAACTCAAATATTTTTTACTGGTTTGTACAAGACATATATCAAGTACCGTGTTCCAAAGCATAAACACATTCTACTATATTTTTTTTTATTTTTAATTGCCATACTTCTAAGCCTTAGCATAGATATGTGGTACAAATGAAATAGGAAGACTTGTATTTCCTTACATCATTTTCATTGCTGGTTATTATCTCATCTAACAGTTGTGTTAAATGTTGTATGTGGAAACTAGGTAGCTCATAATAATTGTAAGCAAAGTTTTATAAATCTCACCTTTCCTATTTATGTATTTTTTAAATTTATCTTGATATAACTGTAGCTTAATTATGATATACTTTAAAGAAAATATTAGTGATTCCTGTATTTCTTTATTCTCACTAGAACTTGATATGTATATTTCAGTTTAGATAATGAATTAAGTGTTTATATGTAATTTATACATCACCATTATTATTGGTAGTGGTAGCAGCAGCAGCAGTAATGATTGGTGGAATCCATGCAGGAAGAGCTACAGTGGGCATGTGAAATCCCTAAAGACAGCCCACCATCTTGCTCAGCTAAGATCAGTGCCCTCTATAAAGGCATGACCCCAGAAACTTTGCCCCAGGATTGCTTCTTGTTACTGATGTGCCTTCTTATGATTCTTATTGCCATTTTCCTCATTGATTTGGCTTGGTGTGAATGGATACAATGCCTATACCCTGGTGTGATTACTTTCTGGGTAATAGCCTGCTATGTTGAGCAAGTTTCCTGCAGATAAACATGAAGATGAAAATTCTTAAGTTAATGGTGTTTAGATGAACTAATGATATTATGGAATTCATGATTTGATTTAAGTAGTTTTAGGAAGTTAGCCTAATTTACATAATTTTGGTAAGTTAGGGTTGTGGATAGAAAGTTTAAAGTTAGCATTGAGAATAGAATGTGGCTTTTGCTCATAGAAGGGCAAGAGCCACATGAATGAGAGAACAGAGTACAGTGAGTGTTCATCCATTGCAAGCACCTAACTTAACAGCAAGAAAAAAATAGGCTTGAGGCAACTAATGATCAAAGAAAGCATTCACTCTAGGTTAGGCCTGAGTTCCTTGGTCTTCTGGTCTAGGGATGAGATAACAGGTTTTCAGTGTCTACCATGAAATAGAAAGGTTATGAATAAAGAGTAATGCTTTCTCTTCTTATACTCATACTTTTCTTCTTATACTCATAATAGTATGAGTATAATAAGAGAGAACAATATTAACCAGTCTATCTGAGCAAGCCTTCCAAATAGGGCTTAAGACACATGACATGTTTCTTAGTAAATACAGATTGTCATCAGGAAAGCATAGGGACAAAGTTGCTACTATTAACTTGGCCTAGTTAAAATTTGTTAATCTATGACAAAAGAATTATTGCTTTTAGACTACAATGAGTTTGCAAAGAGAAAGATAGTTATAAAGTTTCAGAGAAGGAGTACATAATCAATAATCCTGTTCTAATTTGCTCTTTTGCAGTTTTGCAGTTGGTCTTTGAAGAATATATTTTTGTAGTGATTGTTTTTAGACACAGAGTAACTTGTGGATATGAGGTAATTTTCTTCTTACATAGTAAAACTTTGTGTTAAGGGATGTAAAAAGAGTTAAGAGAAAAAAATACTCTAGAGACTGCTTTTGCTTCATCCATTCTATGTTTATGCATGTGTGTTTGACTTTACATCTTTTCTCTGTTCATGATGCCATCAGTGACAGCTCCCATTGGTTTCTATCAGCACAGATATCTATTAGCCCTTCTAGTGCTGACCCCTGTCAGCTGTTATCTGCACCGAGTCCGACTGCTCAGTTTACCCTGTGGTGAAGAAGCTGGCCAAGTGATAGTTGTTGTTGTTGGTGGTGGGTGTGGCAGAGGCCATGTACCCAGTCTATACTCTATTTTTAAATTGAGTTTGTTGTTTTGTTTTTGTTTGGTCTTGTATCTAACTTCTTGAATTCTTTATTATTTTTGGATATTAGACCTCTGTCAGATATACCTGCCATTTTGTCCTATTGGCAGTGTCTCTTTTGCTTTATAGCAGCTTTTCTATTTCATGAGGTCACATTTATAAGTTGTATTTAGAGCCTGGGTCACGAGTGTTCTGTTAAGGAAGTTGTCTCCGAATGTGTTCTCACTTTCTCTTCTATTAGATTTAGTGTATCAGGTTTTATGTTGAGGTCTTTTGTGTAGGATGATAAATATGATCTATTTGCATTTTTTTGTATGCAGACATCCATTTAGAGCAGCACAATTTCTTGAAGATGCTTTCTTTTTTTCCATTCTGTTTTTGGTTTCCTTGTAAAAAAAAAATAATCAAGTGTCTTGATGCTTGTGGATTTATTTATGGGTCTTCAGTCCAATTTGATTGCTTGATCAACCTGCCTGCTTTTCATAGGAAGGCCATTTTTACTATGTTAATCCTACCAAAACCATGAGCATGGTTGTTTTCAACCTTGAAATTGATTATGTTTTTCTTTTACTTTTATTGTTTTGTTTTGGTTTTTGTTGTTGTTGTTTTTGTTTTGTTCTTTTTTGGTGGAGGGGGCAGGGTTTCTCTGTGTAGCTCTAGCTGTCCTGGAATTCACTCTGTAGACAAGGCTGGGCTCAAACTCAGAAAACTGCCTGCCTCTGCCTCCCAAATGCTGGGATTAAAGGTGTGCACGACCACTGCCCAGCTGATTATTTCTTAATGTCTACTCCTCTTGGGTGTGTTTGTTCCTTTAAATCTAGAGCTTGCAACGTGCACTGTCAAGTTTCTAGTACGAGTTCTCTCAAATTTCTTTATGAAGTCACTTTGTGATATGAACTTTCTACTTAGCACTGCTTTCAGTGTCCCATGTTTAGCTATGTTGTGCCTTTATTCTCAATAAATTTAAGAAAATCTTACAGTTCATTCTTTATTTCTTCTCTCACCCAGTGGTCATTGAATAGGGAGCATTTTCACTTTCCATGAGTTTGTAGGCTTTTTGTTGTTTTTGAAGTCCAGCTTTAATCCATCACAGTCTGATAAATTTGAAAAAAAAGAACAATTCAAATAATAAATGAAACCAAGAGCTGGTCCACTGAGAATATAAACAAGATAGACAAATCCTTAGCCAAACTAACTAAAAGAAAGAGAGACAGTACTCAGATTAAGAAAAGTATTTCCCTGATGGCTAAGGATGTTGAACATTTCTTTAGGTGCTTCTCAGCCATTTGGTGTTCATCAATTGAGAATTCTTTGTTTAGCTCTGTACCCCATTTTTTAATAGAGTTATTTGGTTCTCTGGAGTCTAACTTCTTGAGTTCTTTGTATACATTGGATATTAGCCCTCTATCAGATATAGGGTTGGTAAAGATCTTTTCCCAATTTGTTGGTTACTGTTTTGTCCTATTGACAGTGTCTTTTGCCTTACAGAAGCTTTGCAACTTTATGAGGTCCCATTTGTCAATTCTTGATCTTAGAGCAGAAGCTATTGGCGTTCTCTTCAGGAAGTTTTCCCCTGTGCCTATTTGCTCGAGGTTCTTCCCAACTTTCTCTTCCATTAGTTTCAATGTATCTGCTTTGATGTGGAGGTCCCTGATCCACTTGGACTTGAGCTTTGTAAAGGAGAAAGGAATGGATTGATTTGCATTTTTCTGCATGTTAACGGCAAGTTGAGCCAGCACCATCTGTTGAAAATGCTTTCATTTTTTCCACTGGGTGGTTTCAGCTCCTTTGTCAAAGATTAAGTGACCATAGGTGTGTGGGTTCATTTCTGGGTCTTCAATTCTGTTCCATTGATCAACCTGCCTGTCACTGTACCAATACCATGCAGTTTTTATGACAATTGCTCTGTAGTACAGCTTAAGGACTGGGATTGTGATTCAATCAGAGGTTCCTTTATTGTTGAGAATAGTTTTGGCTATCCTGGGTCTTTTGTTCTTCCAGATGAATCTGCCAATTTAACATCAATGGACTCAATTCTGCAAATAAACAAGCCAACAGAGTAATGTTGAATGTGTAATGCTATTTGTTGCTGCTGCTGCTGCTGCTGCTGGTGGTGTGTGTGTGTGTGTGTGTGTGTGTGTGTGTATATTTCCCTTCTTTTGGTTTTACTGGTGTGAAATTATTTATTTGTGTTTTCTTTGGTGTAATTAGTCTCATTGGGTTGGAGTTTTCTTTCTAGTATCCTCTAGAAGGTTGGATTAGTGGAAAATATTGCTTAAATATGGTTTTGTCATGGAATATTTTGTTTTCATCACCAGTGCTGATTGAGATTTTTGTTGGGTAAAGTAGTCTGGATTGACATGTTAATATTCTAGGGTTTCCCCAGGCTTTCTGAAGTTTAGAGCCTCTGTTGATAAATCAGGGGGAAATACCTGGTCTTATACCAGGGTACTGAGGCACATGTACATATAGAGGCGGAAGATAAATAGATTAGGGAGAAAAAAGTTCTTAGGTGTACCTTTGAAACTTATAGGCCTGTGGTCTTGCTAGTTGATGAGAGGGGACTCCAAAAACTACTAAGTATATTTGAATTAAGCATCCTTTGTTTTTAGTTATATTCTCTAAACTATACCTTGTCAACATAAAACAGGAGGCTAAATAAAGCTTAATCTTGTACCTACCTGCATCAGATCTTAGCATAATTTTAAATATATTTCTGAACTCATTAAAGGATTTAATCATTTATAAGGTTATGATTATAAGGTTATTATTAACTTGCATTCCTTAGTTATATTAGCTTTCACGAGACTAGGACTTTAGGTTTTATTTCTGTAAGGGTTGAGCCTTAAAAAGAAGTCACAATTTTGAGTTGAAATTCTTTTTTTATCAAAATAAAAATTTAAATCTATAAACATAGTCCATAAAGACACTGGGAACTTTTCTGACCTTTATAGTTTATCATTATAAAACATAACAGTATCCCAAATAATTTACTTTATAAAAGATATTTAGCGCCGGGCGGTGGTGGCGCACGCCTTTAATCCCAGCACTTGGGAGGCAGAGGCAGGTGGATTTCTGAGTTCGAGGCCAGCCTGGTCGACAGAGTGAGTTCCAGGACAGCCAGGGCTATACAGAGAAACCCTGTCTCAAAAAAAAAAACCAAGAAAAAAAAAAAAAAGATATTTAGCTTATATTATTGTTTGATAACATTAGCAAAAACCTGACTATACATACTTTAAAGGTGTGATTTTAATTTTATTAATGTTATAAACCTCCAAATTTCTAAAAAGAAGTTTAAAATCTCTCAATTGTGCTTTTAATAATACTAAAATAATGTACCTTCTGAAGAGTAATGACGTATATGAACAGTGTAAACAATTGGTAAGGACAGAACACAAATAAGAAAACCTTATCCCAATTTAAATGTATCTTTAGAGACCTGCTTCGATAGTCAGCTCATGTCATGTGTTGCTACTCTTAGGCGAGATGCCAGTGAAGCCATTATCTTCCATAACAGAGATGGCTGCCAGCCACGTGATGCCCTTAACAAAGATGGTGGTGAAGGTATAGTCCCACGTTTTTCAGCTCTTAGTAGAGAAACTGCCTAGTTGTGTGTTGTTTGTATCCCAGAATGGAATCATGACACATGTCTTAAGATTATCTAAGCACAAAACGTCAATTACCAAGTCTGAGTTATAAGTTTTAACCATATCCAATAATTTAGAAGTCAATAATCTTATTTTTGACCTTGGAGTTTAAAAACATATCTATGTCTGGAAAGGGTGAGCAATAAGGAATTTTTCAAAGCTGGTAATAAAGTAAAGCCATATAAAATACTAATAGAACAGTATAAACAATTTCAAAAGTACCCATATTTAAAAAATATTTGAATTCCTATTTTATTAGATCTAATGGCCAGAAAACCAGCAGGTGAATTGGGTGTAGGTGGCTAGTAGCAGGAGCGAAAACCAGCATTCATTGACACATTCTAGACCAGTCTGAAACAAGTATACAGTGGGCCCATGCTGGCAAAACATAAGTATTAGATATACATTTTAGATTGACTTTTGTTAATCTAAATAGACTTTTATAAAAATTGCATCATCATATAATGAATATTTTGATTGAATCATATACAGAGTATATTGCGAAAAATATAACTTTGAATTTCTATCATCATATAAAAATTCCCACCAAGTTAAAATGAGACTTGGTATTGCTTTTCTAGTCTAAAAGGAGATAGAATAATAAAGGGAGGGTTTATGAAGTTTTGTAATTGTTACCTTAAACTTTGTGATGACATGTGGCCAAAAGGTTTGGTATTTATAAACCTAATATGTCGCTACTGTATGCTTCTTTCTGACTGGTCTTGAATATGTGAATAAATGCTGTTTTTTTTCTCCTTCCACCAGGCACCTAGGTCCAATTCACCTCTTGGTTTTCTGGCCATTGGATCTAATATATGTAATATCTATATGTATAATCTAAATCTGAATCTATATCTATCTATCTATAGGAAATATACATATATTTATATTAGTGAGAGATGCATCCAACTCACATGCACATATTCACATGGTATGGAATTTGAGAAGCATACAGACATGCACATAGTCCTGAATAGAGCTGAATAAAGCCAAATATTGTTGCAGATTATAGATTTTAACCCATACCCAATGAGCAATTTACAAATCCTCAGATATTAATTTACAGCATAATCTAAGTTTTTTCCTTTGTAAGCAGAATGTAAACAAGAGACAAAAGCTTTTTTTTTTTTTTTGAGTAGAGAAGAAGAACTGTAAGGGTAGGTCAGAGCAAGTTTACATATAAGATAATTGGGAATTATTTGTCTGTGGTGGTAAGAATCTGGAAATCAAATATGCCAGTTTGAGTCCATGAAGGGAGAACATGCTATAGGAGAATTATGGTTGTGTGGGTCCATGAAGGGAAGCTGAGAGCCCAAAGGCACGTGGGGGATTCAGACTATAGCTAGAATTGGGAATCAAACTCACAGACAAATGACTCATGTACTTCAGGCATGTTTAGATCAACAGCTTTGTTCAGAGGAGCCATTGTAGGCACCAAGTGTGTATTCCAGTCCCTAGTCCTACCCTGCCCTGATCTATTCCAACTTAAAGACTAGATGTAGGGAGGGAGACCAGGTCTTGGGGAAAAGAAAAATAGACAATAGGGACTTTCTATTTCCCAATCTCATAGTACTTGTAAAGGTACCATATGATATTAGGAATTTGACTGAGAGGGGGAATAATTTAGGACCCTTTAGGTCAGGTTTTAGGCATAGAGTCTGGAGGTTTTCTGAAAACATTTTCCTATGTCTGAGGGAGAAATGCTACTGCAGCCTGCAGTCCTGGGCATCCCGAGGACTCTGGGAGGAGATGACAAAATAAGGACCAGGACATTCCATGGGTTGTCACCATATACAATGAGAGTAAGTAGCTTAGCCTGACTAAGTGCCTGGTACTGGGAATTTCATAGGCACGAGGAAGGGAGGAAGAAAATGAAGCTACAGTAGTAGGGTTTCATCCACATGAAAGGACAGAGGAAGAAGAGAAGCAGGGAGGAGCACAATAGTCCAGTAGGGCCTAAGGAAACTGTAAAGTTAGAGCTCTGAGGATGGTGGGATGGGCACAGGTAAAAAGGGAGCACCCAAGCCTTAAAGGCTGTGGCAGGGAGTACATAGGCCTCCATGAGTATCAGAGGAGTGCTGAACATTCTAAGGTCACTTCCTTGTACTCAGATAAATGTTTAAAAGACCCACAGGGAAACTTACCTAATCGTCACTGGTGGATGGGTTGATGAGTGGTTGTTGAGCTGGAAAGTAGGTTTTCTGCAGATAGTAGGGATTGGATATAAGTCCTAGTATGTGGCTTAGACCCACAAGAGGAAGCACATGCATGACGGGAGTCTATCAGAATCACAGAACCAGTTATGAAATACAATGTGGCAAGCAGGTACCTGGCAGGCCCATGGCAAAGTGTTCCCTAAAAAAATTCATGCCATACAACAGAACAGGTATCAATGAGGTTATTTGGTAGAAGGGAAGGCAGTAAGGGCATGGAGAAGGGGAAGAGGTAGGCAAAGGGGAGCAGAGCCATGAGGGCAGAGAAGCTGGTACAGAAGAGAACAGAAAGGGGAAGAGACTGGTGGGAACACGAGGCTGGACAGAGATAGAGAACTGGAGTGGCTAGCAGTCCTTTTATATGCTGCATCTCCCTGCATCTGTTAGGGACAGCCAATGGAGGCCAGTGATGTCATAAGTTCCCTGAGAAGAGCCTAGTGGAATCGCCTGTAAACTAACAAACTAGATTTGATTAAATCCATTAAATAAATGTCCTCAGCAAGAAATGGTAGATGCGTAGAGAGGAGAATCCAAGGCGTATGAGAGCATCCTGAATTCTGTTTTCATTTTGCCCTGTCTTCTATGTGCACACTCACATTCCTGTAGCATGTCATGTGACATGTGTCATGTTGCCTTTAGTCCTTTCTCCTCTTTCCCATGACACAAGCAAGCAGAAACAAGGACCAGTGAAACCACTGGCCCTCCATGCATATCCACTTCTCAGTTTTCCTGTCCACTGATGAGAACACTGTATACGCTGGCCTTTGTGAATCATCTAGCTAGTTTTATTCCACAGCAACTAGGGTTCCATCCCTTATAGAATCTCATACTGGTGGCATTCACATGTTCTTAAATAGGGTGGATAAACGGTCACAAAAGTCATCCTTCTGACAAAATCAATGCAGACTCTGTGTCCTGAATCCCGGAGGATTTTAAGAATGAAATGCTATGTACCTTTGGAGAATATCCAGGTCCCTTTAAGGTTTACCTGTTTTTTTTCTTGTTTTGTTACTTATTTCAGTTCTTATTAGCTCTGTGGTTGCATTGTAGTTAGAAATTTTCAGTTCTCACTTTACTATAACCCAACCCATCTTGCTTTTTCTTCTTTAAACACATTGACCATGGGTTTTCCTGAGAGCTAGCAGGTACCTTTCTCTCTTCAGAATAGGATCACATACAGGCACCTGAACTTCTTCTTTCGTTATCATCTCCTGGGGAAACTTCATACCTATAAAGAGATCTTTGGTTCTGTGTAATGTGGTCCATGTTTCAAAAGCTCATACCATCCTCACTGAGCTCTTCTTTGCTGACTCCTATTTGTGGATGAAGTAGTGAGCAGCTCAAGTTTCCTGTCACTATACCAATGATTTGCACTTTCTTTATAAATTGTATTAGTTATCATGTCTTATCACAGCAACAGAGAAGGAACCAAGACACTTCTTGACTATGACACTAAGGTGAATGTATAATAATAGAATGGTGAATGTATAGTAATAGAATGATTTGCAGTCAGCCATTGTGCAGTTCATGAGAAAATCATAATACAAAAGGCAAAGGTTGTTATTACAGTCCTAATAGTTTTTCTTGACATACTGTAAGCTTAGATTCAAAAGCAATTATCTGCTTTTAGAAAAAAATATTTTTTTGTTTCCTCTTAAAGCAATCATTTTACAACATGTAAAATCTCCAGTCACTGAGTTGTTACAAATGAGTATCTATGCTGGGTATTTCCATGCAATTTTGGATCTTTTATTTTCTTCAGGATATTCTTGAACTTAACATAATGAGATTAAAGTCTTTAGTTTCTTTCTCCCTCTCTCCTGCCAACAGGTGAAAAGAGAACAAAAACATTTTAAATATATAAAACATATCCAATAAGACAGAATTTAATACTTTCTTAAAGTCATGAGTACTAGCATATCAATTTTATTCTATTAACTCAGATAATTATGAGTGATGTTTCACAATGATAGTTTCTCTCTCTCACTCTCTCTCACACTCTTTCTTTCTCTCTCTCTCTCTCTCTCTCTCTCTGTGTGTGTGTGTGTGTGTGTGTGTGTGTGTGAATAATCTGTGCACTTTTATCTGAATAGGGAAGGGAGAATGAGGATTGTTACAAGATGTTGCATCTTAATAAAGTGAGAAATATATTTTGCATTTATTTAGAAATATTAGTTCCATTGCACAATGTAGCTATCACACTCCACACAGAAGATATTTGATTCTCTATGGGAGTACTTGGTGTGTCTACATCAGAGTGGATGCCTGCTTACCATGTTTATTCTGGTTGCCATTTAGTACTTAAGCGACTCTTTGCAGTCTGAGACAGACATAAAACTATATTAAGGACATCCTTTGTCAAAAAATTTATAGATGTTTACAGGGTTTGGATTTCGAGAGGTAAGATATTCATAGATAGCTATGTTAAGTAGAGTAAGTTTCCATATTTCATAGACTAGATGCTTAAACCACAGTCAAGGTGAAAGATAATTCTATAATTCCCCATGCACAGTGTTGTGCTATTCATACTACTAATTTCATCATTTTAGACTGTCTACCCACAAAGCAAAGCATTTGCTTATGTAATTTCTTTCTTACTTTGGTACAAATTAGCACCATTTCAAATTTATGAGGATCTAGGGATTAGAAACACTATTCTCCTGTCTAATTTAAACAATACAGCCTTTTGAAATTCTTTCCTCATATCCCTCACACATGTAATGGTAAAAGAATACATTCTTGCCCCTATTTTATATTGTAGAAGAGCCCTCTGCCTGTAAAGAAATTCTCATTTTACTGAAGCATTTTACTTGCCTCAACTCTGTGTTTGTTATGGTGTACTTGTGAGTCTGAGTGGTGTGTGTATGTGTGTGTATGTGTATGTGTGTGTGTGTGCATGCACATGTGTGTGTGTGTTTGTTTATTAGTGTTAAGCTATTATATTACTCTTCTGTTGTAAATGTGTATGTAGGTCTAGTGTGCTTCAGTGTTTATAAGCACATTCATACATGTGTGGATGCAGGTTTGAGTGGAATGCCTAGAAAGATCCACCATTGATTTGGCTATCTTTCTAGTTTAATATTCACCTTATTCATTGATGTGTGGACTCTCAGTTGATCATGGATTGTGGCATGTCCACATAGACTCTTTAGGAAACATATTCAGGGTATTCTTTTCTCCCTTCTAAGTATAATAATTCCAGTGAAACTGACATATATACTACATTTACATGGGTTCTGGAGACCTGAACTCTGCTTCACATACAAATTCCTTTTACAACTGAAATATCTCTCCAGCCTTGAGCTTATTCCTTTTATCTGTATTTTGTGTTGATTTAGAAATCAAATTTATTGTCAAAATAAGACACAAAATAAAAACTATGATATCTTATTGTGCTGCATGAGTAAGAAATTTGTGTTTTGTCTTGCAAGTTTCTTTGGATATATTTTGCGTTTATTTCATAGGGCTAAAACTAAACAGGAATTAGTTGTATTCATCAATAGGTTATTGTGTTTATGCAAATGAAAGACTGTGATAATACAATTTAAATTTCATATGTATGTTTGAAAACAGGGAGACTTGACATCTGCATCCCCATCCTTCCATCTTTGTTTCTATTCCCTTTATATGCAGTCTGAGCATTAAGCAGGACATATCAGTAAAATGCTGTAAACTGGGTTTTGTCTTTTTTAGTATTTCCTGATGCATTTTTAAAAGCAAGTCTGACCCATTTTCATTCATTTCATTTACTGTAAAGCTGACAAAAATAAAACAAAATGAGCAACCCTCAGCTTAGGAGACCATCCAGAGGTGGAATGTTTGCCTAGCCAGCAAAGGCCTTTTGATCAATGCCTAGCAACGCAAAACCAAGTAACTCTGCAACTATTCCCATTCTTCCACATCTTCACATTCTTAGCTACACAATTCTATATGATTTGTTTGGATGTTATTCACCTTGACTCTGTATGAGTTTCTACTCCAGTGTTCCACTTATTGGGTATTGAAGATTTATTCTTTTCTATTCTTTTTTTATTGGTTATTTTATTTATTTACATTTCAAATGTTATCCCTCTTCCCAGTTTCCCTTCCACAGGTCCCTTATCTCCCCCTGCCTCTATGAGGGTCCACCCCCACTAGCCTACCCACTCCTGCCTCAGTGGCCTAGTGTTCCCCTATCCTGGGACATTTATAATTGAACTCAGAAAAGAAGAGCTTCCTAAAATTGGATTGTGAGATTCCTTTGATGGTTAAAATATCAACCCATGCCTTTTTAACTACATACACATTTAGGAATCATAAAAGGTCAGATAATTGCCCACAATGTCAGGATGTCATAAGACAGCACCTGTGTTGATTCTTCTTAACAATTAAGGAAAATATATAGCCCATAAAATCGAAGAGAGTCATAAGAATTTGATGATCTAGTGCTGTGCAATTCTGTAGCAAAATGGTCTGAGTATCACAAATGCCTTGGGCTGGATGGAACAAGTTCATAGGCTGCTGGCACATATCCAGACACATGTGATGAACAAGGAAAGACAACACTACGTACTACTGCTTTTCATATTGTTGAGGATTTTAGAGAATGAGGAAAATAGGGATTGAGTATTTTCCCATTATCATCTTGAAATATTTTTAACACTCATATGTGATTACTCTACATATTAGAGAGTTTACGTGCATAAAAGCAAGACAGAAAATTCTTTTTGATATGGGAAATTGTTTTGTAATTTATAAAAATGTTCTGCATCCAACCAAGGATGCAAATGTACAGTATTAGCAAACAAAACAAAGCAAAACAAAACAAAAAACAAACAAAACAATGCATGATATAATGAAAAAGAATAACAATAGATACTCATTTGTGATCATTATTGAATGTCTCATGAGACATCAAATAATCCTTGCTTTTGTTTTTTTAGATAGTGTTTCTCTGTGTAGCTCTTGCTGTCCTGGAACTCGCAGTGTACACTAAGCTGGTCTCAGACTTATAGAGAAGCTGCCTGCCTCTCGAATGTCTCATGAGACATCAAATAATCCTTGCTTTTGTTTTTTAGATAGTGTTTCTCTGTGTAGCTCTTGCTGTCCTGGAACTCACAGTGTACACTAAGCTGGTCTCAAACTTATAGAGAAGCTGCCTGCCTCTCCCTCCTGATTAAATCCATCCTGGGATTAAAGGATTCTATCCCCACCCAGCATTCCTTAAATCACATTTATCAATTTCAGAGTATCATTTTTGGCTAGGTATGATATAGACACTTTCTATACAACACATTGTTGAGTCCAATAACAACAAACATTAAGATGCCGCCACCATCTTACAGTTGGGCAAACCTAGGCTTAGAAGGATTATTTAACATAATCAAAGTAAACGGATAACAGTCAACCAGTTCTCAACTCCAGATTTATCACCAGAACCTCCTGAAAGTTTCCTAAGGATCACGAGTAAGCAAAATTAATCTACATATTTTGTTTAGCCGTAATAATGCCATCTTATCTATGATAAAACATAACTTATAGGATATGACAACTTCCGTAAATTGACAAAATTTAAATCATACTGATGCTAATACTGTGTATTTCTGTTTATGCTTAAAATAAAGAACATTATAGAACAAATTAGACTAAGAATG
The DNA here is from genome assembly GCF_008632895.1 of Mastomys coucha. NCBI lineage: Eukaryota > Metazoa > Chordata > Mammalia > Rodentia > Muridae > Mastomys > Mastomys coucha. Next base: position 91,992,395 of record NW_022196915.1, on the reverse strand, counting down.
TGAAGCATAGTCAGAATTTCCTTCTAAATGAGTCATATACAATCGTATTTCTTTTTATCATTATAAGTCACTTAATACTTCTGAAATGTATATATTTGATTTACTTTAAATCTCTAATTCTCTCCTTAATAAAAAGAGTTAGCATTGCAAGACTGTAAGCAAAAGTCCTAAGTCTGGGAACCCATAAAACTCTAATAAAACTCACTGAAATGAGAATGTGGCAATAGGTTCTGGCTTCTCCATTTCAGCTGCCAGGAGAAATAAAAGCTATCTGGGTCTTGTCTACCCTGTTCCTTCCTCCCATTTATTTATGGTTTTGAGATAAGGCATTAAAGACACAGTGGGTAATAGTTAAGAAAATGACCTTGTGTTCATTATATTGGTAAAACTCCTGATATAATATTTATAAATAGCATGACATGGAGCCAGTCACTTAATGCTATTAAAGCATAGTGCTGTAGTCTTCCATATGTCATGTACTGTTTGTCACTGTACTATTGTACTGGATGCTTTCCATTATTGGAATAAAGTTATTTAACATAGCAGGCTACTTATGAAAGAAACCCATGAGTTTTAGCTATTTTTTCCTAACCATCTCACCATTGGACAGAATGTGTTGTCTATTATATTTGTATCTAGTCATGTAAATTTGTGTAAGTAAATATTTATTGTGTACTTGACTGTGCCAGCAGTGGAACTTAACCATGTAGAGCAAATATCCCTAATACGACTGACAGATGTGGGTGTAATTAATTTTTATGAAATCTGAAAGTGACTGAAATGCCTGAGCATGAGCAGAATGAAGTACTAGGTAAATGGAACTCCATAAATGGAGACAGGCCCTTTCCTTTAGAAGATTCTGGCTGTGGCAAGATACTCAGCTGGTCCTTAGTTTTACTCCATTATATTGTGATATCATGGTTTGCAGCCAAGCTAGAATCTCAAAAATCTTATTCATCCTAAAATTATAATTTGTCAGGCTGACGGAATTTAAAATAGGATTCTACTCTCTAAAGTAATTTGTGATTCTTATATTTAGTGAGTGTTTTAATTCTTTTGTTTTTCAATTATAATTTTGTTCATTTTTGGTGTGAAACTGTGAAGTGGACCCCACTTCACTTGCCACAGGAGTCCTTTCATCATTTCAAGAGCTTTCTGATTCTTTCAAAGAAAAACTAAGCACATTTTTTCTTCAATTAAAGTAAGTAGAAATTTAAAGCCAGATTCGTATTCCAAGCGTTCGTCTACAGCTGTGCTTCCCACAGTTCCACACATGACTTAGTGTTCCATGAATTATTCACTAAGATGAAACACTCTGAACCAGCAATCTTTACTGCAGTTGTAAGGGTTCCAGATGAAAACCTTCCTTGAATGCAAAGCATGATCACTACACATCAATGTGTACCACCATGACCGTAGTGAGTCTACATAGTACGGTTCTCGGCAACTAAAGGTGTGGAAGTGCATGAATTTAAAACATCTTCTAAGGCAATCTCTGGCAAGAAACCATACCTGTAACATATCCTTCAGAAAGCATGGCCACTATAAGTGCTCAGGGATAATATATCTTCTTCTCAAATGGACCACCTTTTTCTGCCTCTCCAAGATACTCTTTTACTTTGCTCTTCTTTCCAGTATATTACTATTTTATGCCTTTTCACATCCTGCCTTCCCTCACAAGTCACCTAAGAGCTACAATGAGAATTTAGAAAACATTCCACAACATAAAGAAAAAAATATAAAAATTTCTACTTTTGTTCTTAATCTGTAACTTTTGCTTGAGTCACCTGCTAAACTTTACATATTGATACTTACCCACTCAATGAAAGCGTACCCCAAATTTGTGCTGCCCATCCTATTTCATTTCTCTTCAAGACTGAAGGCAGAGACCAGAGTAGCATAAGCAACCGTCAGAATTTACAGAGGGTTGTAACCACTAAGAACACCAAACTCCACAGACACAGACCATCAGTAAATGGGGCAATCATCCACACCTCTAAGAGCACGTTAGCAAGGCTGCACCCTGGGCCGTGATTTATCACTGAGGAAACGTCGATCTTGTCAAGGGAGAAGGACTTCTTCAAACTAATCTACAGAAGCAGAAATGGGACAAGGAATTTTAACCAGACCACACTCTAATAGGAATGCTTCTACTCTCTCCATACATATTCAATGTACTCTTAGCTATAGCAATAAGGCAACTGAATGAAATCAAAGAGAGAAAATTAGGAAATGGACAAATCAGATTATCATTTTAAGATCATGTGATATTTTTCAAAAGACACCAAAGATTGCAACAGAAAATCTCTACTACTGTCAAATATTTTAATAAAAATAACAGATCACAAAGTTAATATGTAAAATCAGTAACCTTGCTATATTATATATATTTTATATATTATATATTAGTTACATTATATAATATATAAATTACTACAATATATATGTGTATGTGTGATTGAATAAATTTACCTGTGTAGGTGCCTTAGGAGATCACAGGACACCACATCCTTTGGAACTGGATTTCTAGATGGTTGAGAGCTGCTATGTGAGTGCTGAGAAGAAAATCGTGACTCTGTGCCAGTGCTATTACACCCGAGCCCTCTCACCAGCTATGGAAAATAAACAATGGGAGTTTTAATGGGGATTTCTCACGCAATTCTTGGTTCACTTTTAAAATTTTTACATATTTCCTTCCAAACCCTCCTATTTCTTCTATCTATTTACCTATCTGTCTGTCTGTCTGTCTGTCTGTCTATCTATCTATCTATCTGTCTATCTATCTATCTATCTATCTACCTGTCTACCTATTTATTTATTTATTCACTTCACCTTCCAATTGCATTACCTCCTTCCAGTACTCCCACACAGTCCCTTCCCTAATTCTGCCTCCCGTTCTCTGAGAGACTAGAGGATGCCTGGGTATACCTCAACCCTGGCACATCAAGTCCCTGCGGGACAAGCGCTTCTTCTCCCACTGAAGTCTATCAAGGCAGCCGAGGTAGGAGGATGGATTCCCCAGACAAGCTCCACCTTTAGGGACAGCCCCCTCTCCAGTTGTTTGGGACCTACATTTAGACGGAGTTGTACATCGGCGACAAATGTGAGGTGGAGGGGGGCGGCTAGGTTCAACCCATATGTGCTATTTGGTTGGAGGTTGGTCTATGAGAGTCCCCAAGGGTCCAGGTTACTTGACTCTATTAGTCTTCTTGTGGAGTTCCTGTCCTTTCAGGGCCTCCAATCTTTTCCCAACTCTTCCATAAGAATCCGGAAGCTTCATCCAATGTCTGGCTATGGGTCTCTGCATCTTTCTGAGTCAGCTGCTGGGAGGAACCTCTCAGAGGACAGCCATGTTGGGTTTCTGTCTGCAAGCATAACTTGGTATCATTAATAGTGGTATGGATTGGTGTTTGCCCGTGGGATGGGTCTCAATTTAGACCGGTTATTGCTTGGTTGTCCCTTTAGTCTCTACCCCATCCTCTGTCTATGTATTTCGTTGAGCCAGGATATATTCTGGGTCAAAAGTTTTGTGGGTGTGTTGGTGGCCCCATCATTCCACTGGGATTTCTGCCTGGCTACAGGGGGTGGTCTCTTCAGGTTCCAAATCCCCATTGCTGTGAGTCTCAGCTAAGTTCACTCCCACTGATTCATGTGAACCTCCCCTATTCCAGCCTCTGGCTCTTACTCAAGATGTTCCTCCCAACCTTTGCCACACCTGCCAGCTGCAGATTTCCATTAATTCTCAGGGCAATCTGGCCATCTCCCCTGCCTCTTCCCACACCTGATCCTGAACACCCCACCCCATTCCCTTTCCCATCCTTTCTTCCACCCAGTTCCCTCTCTCCATCTGTGTCCTATGATGATTATTTTATTACCCCTTCTAAGTGACATTCAAGCATCCTTCTTTAGGCCTTCCTTCTTGTTTAGCTTCCTTAGGTCTGTGGAGTATAGCATGTGTACCCTGTAGTTTACAGCTGATATATATTTATCAGTGATCTCATGCCATGAAAGTCCTTTCTTGATTTATAGAGATAAAGAAGTTTGCAAGTTTATTCTGATTTCTCAGAGCATGCTGGAGGCAGCAGAATATGCACTGTTGACTTCCATACCTTAATGTCTGCTTGTCTTTCTTTGCATGGGACAAATGAAGGGGAGAGATTGCTTGGTCAGTTTTTTTTTCCTACTCACTTAGTTGTTCTTTGCATTTTGTAATGCTGTGAAGTGAACATCTGAGACTTGTTGAGGAATGACCCCAGCAAATGTTCCAATCTGCTAACACGGTGAAACAATCCAATCATCAAATCAGTGTACAATGATTAGGAGATGTACTTGAGCAGAGCCATGCACTGTGGTGGGTATAGCAGCTTTAATGTTCATGTATTCTCTTATCTCTTGTGGAAGGAAAAAACTGCATATTTTGTGATAAATACTTTGCTGAATTGAGAAATTCATGCTTTAAAGATACAAAAAAAAAATGTGCTTTAGAAACTGTTTAATAGAATTCAGTTTGAAGGCCGCTATGGCCTGAATATACGAGAAAATAATAGTGCAGTAAATGGCATTATAAGAAGACAGTTGCTATGGAGATGAATGCATCTTCATTGGTGAGCCGATCTCTTAAGCTTCATGTCTCTTGCAAATTTTAGATTGTGTTGCACTTTAAATAATGTATTGAGGGAATTTAACAATCTTAGAAATGGAGAGCTGAGACAAGTAGACAAATGGGCATGGTTAATTCCATGAAACTTCTTATATTCAAAAAAATATTTAATTTTTAAATTTTTAATCATGAGAAAGTTTTATTTATTTCACTTTCTTAGATAAAAGTCATCTGTGTATTTCTGTTAGTAAAGTTATTTAAAATTGAAGGAAAGTTTAAAACCCAAACTAGAGTAACAATTTAGTATTTGTTTATGCTATCATGTGACTTCGTCAGAGAAGGCCTTTGAATCTATTTATTGAGAGAAAATTATTCATAAGAGTTGAACACATCTGATAGCACACGATAAGTTAAGGTACAGTAGACTCATTTCTAGTGTTTATCCATGTTATGTGACTAAATAAATGCAATGCTAACATATCTTCTTACTCATAAGTTTGGAGGAGGATCACTGTCTTCTGAAATACTGTCATTTTGATTCTTTTGGGCTCTGACTCTTCTTTGGTCTTAAGTTTGTTTGCCTTTTTTGATAGCTGTGAATTCTGTGGAAAACTTCTGTTTTATACTTTCATTTAAAGGCTTAGATTTTTCAAAGCCTACTTTAATTATAAAATTTATTAATAAAGAACCTTAGTGGTTCTTTAATGCTTCAACTTCCCTTCTAGCCCAAACCAACCAGATATAGGGGAAAATAAAGGTTTACAGGAAATGGGGTTTGTGGACTGGTTTCGAAGTAGTTTTTGAAAATTTGAAGATTCCAATCTATGTTGTGAGCAGTCTAGTCCACTAGTAAAACACCACCAAGAAATGGTAGTCCAGTCCATTTGGCAAACACCAAACACAAGAAACTGCCAGTCATCACAGATCAGCAGAAGTCCACAGAAGAGGCAAGAGGCAGGAATACCACCAGAAGTTCTTTGGTGTGTTTCTCTCTACAAAGTCACAACAAGCAATGTTCTGTGAAGAAAGCAAGGCAAACCAATGCAAGAGTGTTGACAGCCTCAGCAAAGCCCAATAAAGACCAGCAAAGATTCCAAGTCTAACCAACACAAGAGCATTGTCCACCTGTCTGTTGGATTATACTTGTACACTTTTTAAACATCATAACCCAACCCTTCTCAAACATCCACTCCAACAAATATCACATGTCCTCTCACCAAACAGTTTCCAGAAAAATATCACGTGAGACCATTGTTCTGTGAAATACTAGGAAAGACAAAATATCTTCTCACCTGTCTGCTTGAGATAAACGTCCTCTCGTAAGACAGTTTCCAGAAAAATATCACGTGAGTTTCCAATGAAACTTCATACTTCCTACTTCATACCTGGGTGTAAGCTTCTGTGGCAAAGTGCTTAAGCAAGTACTACAAAACAAACATCAACATGAAAGCCAGGAGGTTCATGCCTTTAACTAAAGTTTTGAGTGGAGTAGCTTAGACAAAATGTTCTCTAAGCTTTGCTATCAAGCCAATCTACATAACATGGTAAGCTGAGAGACTGACTCACAAAATAAGATGGGAATCTATAGACAAAGTAACTCCAGCTCCATTGGTGCATGCAAGGTTATGTATGCTTACACACATACACACACACACACACACACACACACACACACACACACACACAGTATAAAAATAAAGAAAAAATGAGTAATGAAATATATGCTAAAGGAAAAAATTAACATTAATCAAAATATAAAATAAATAGGCTTATGAAACAGTTGTATAAAATTATGTGTCTTAGCACTTAAATTTTAGTAAAATATGTTCCTGTTTTGATTGTGACAGAGCAAAGCCGGCTTAATATCCCTAATCTGCCTCTTCATCTTGTTACCATGGTGAAAACAGCAATGTTTTCAAATACTCATCATGGTTTGCTACTTTCCCTGATTTTCATTTTTATTGAGCTCGTTTCTATGTATGTACAGGGTTTCTCCTTTATTTAAAATAGAACCACAATTTCACTTTCTAGAAGAAAAAAATGTAGAGTAAGAATTGAAGAATGGAGAAGAAAAAAGAATTCATTGCATTTCTACTCATTTAAAGAACACATTTCTAAGTGTTGTGCTTGCGGCATGTTAGTAGCAGGCACAGCATCTCTAGAAGCCAGCGATTCCAGAAATAAGTGGCAATAATTTGTTCAATGATAATTGATATTTGCCTACATTATTATTCATTATTTATAATACAATGAAGGTATTTTTCCCAATTCTTATGGTTATTTGATATTCTTCCCATCATATCATTACCAATGTGCAAACTTAGTATAACATCCATGTGTCTGGTATGCTTAAGAATATTATTTTTAGGCATAGTCAATGAAATTATATTTGCCAGGTGATTTTCCTAATTCATTCTTTCCTCTTATTTAATCAAAATACATTGATGAAAGTTGACAGTTTTTGAATAATCTTGATTTTCTATACAAATTACCTCAGCCTTGACTTTTGCTGAGATTATAATTGATTTCAAAATATATACTGTCAGGCTTGATATATCACCAGACTGTTTTGGCATAGTCAAATTTCATGTTTTAATATGTTTGCTTCTATCAGTGTTTTCACTTGTTTTTCCCTCTATGATAATTAGATATCTTTCTATAGTAAAATCAATAATAATTATATTAAACCACTTTATAAAAATTGAATTAAGTGTTCCTAGGCAGAAGTAGAAAATCAAATAAGGTCCTAAGATTTTTGACCTAGGTAAATCAAACAGCAGTTCAAGCACAAACAACTCTTGAAGCAGTGTGAACATTCGTAAGAATTTCTTCTCAATTTAGTAATGTACACTGAGAAGGAGGTTATCAGCAGAGAAAGACACAGGCCAGAACATGTATGTGACACTGAGTAACAGACTATTGAATTAATCTACAGGGAAGAACAAATGGATATGCCACTCCACTGCTGTTAAACAAGCCCTTACATACCTTTAACATTTTCAGCACAATAGAAAATAATATCCCATGCATGTAGTCTTGGGAATTGCATGGAATTTGAATAAGATAGTGAACCAGTTGTTAAGGAACTTTTTGTATATTTCAACAAAAAATGATTAAATTTGATGTAAGTTCTATGTGATACAGGAAAAATATATAACATTTACAATAACAAGAGTCTGTGAACCTAACTGACATATTACTTTCATTTTATTGCATAAATAAATGGCTTTATTTGTGCTATAAGGTTAATAGATATTAACTATAGAAGTTACTGCAGAACAAGCAACAGAGACTAGGATTTGCCAGGATTTGTCTGCAGCTGGGAGAACCAGAAAAAAAGAGGAACTTGATTCAGGATCTTGCATAGGCCATTGACACATACTATCATCCTTAAAGAAGTATAATCAGAGAAAGCAACAGGATTTCAATGGCTGTTGCAATGCTGGCAGTCTGATGAGGCTCCTTATAGCAAGGAGGTTGCTCTGACTCCTAATTCCAACACTCTAATCTTGCAGGCTGCTAAATCCATTAAGAGAGAAGAAACTATCTTGGTATAATTAGCTAATGATCATGGCTAAGAAAATCATAACTCCCACGTCTGGATGCCATGCTTCTTAACTTCCAATGTATTAAGTGTTCCCTTTACTTCTAAGGAAAATGATTATACTCCTTCATTAAGGTTTAGACCTAGGCTCTTTGCACTTGAAATACTATTTGAACTATGCAATCAGGCCACTTAATTCCTTGGCTACAACACCACTGTAGTTCCCACATATCATCAAAGTACTCAGTGGAGTTTTTCTAATATCCTGCCAGGTCACTCTTTTCTTTTACTGGATTTTCCTTGGTGTTCTAATCATCTTTTTTCTCTTTTATTCTGGTATACATGTTCTGAATAATGGCAGACATATCCTTGCTTGCCTTGGGACATTTGTCTGGGAGATTGACTGTATCTGAGAAACTCCTACACATGTATTTTAATTCTGGCCTGACTTTAAATACTTGCAACAATATATCTCCCATGTGTTCATTAATTATTTGGAACTAACATTGTTCTAATTGCTAATAATACATTTACAGTATATGTTAGGTGAGATGGAATCCCATATTGCCCCTCCTGCCTGGCTATCCAGTTAGACACTCCTTTGTTCTTGAATTGCCTTTGCTTTGGAGGCAACACTGCATATAGGTATGCCTGAGTAAATTATAATGCATCCAGAGAGTTATGCGGCATCTGACTGGGATCAATTTCCTGAAGCTGAGAATGTTAGAATTTTTGGTTTACAAAAACCATCGTTTCTCCATTAGGCTTTTCTGTTAGTATAACAATCAGTACCATGTCCCTGACATTTTGATGCACTGTGAGAACAAATATGAGCTGTATAATCTATATAATTATTGCAACAAAATTGGAATTTTTGACACAATAGACAGGACTCAGGGCAACTGAATGTTTTGAAAAATAAGGGGTTATGGTAATTTTTTTTTTACAGCAACACATATGTCTCAGAGAATCTGGGCTTCAGGAATAGACATATCTTTGAAGACATCACAGCTCCAGGAAATCAGTCCATGCCCCTTTCTTCACCATTATACACTGTATTAATAAAAGAGTTAGTGAAACACTAATTGGTGTCTAGTAGGGTTCCTCTCTCTTGGAGTCTCATAGCATAGCCAGTGCCAGGGCAATTTCTTGAATTTTGGCTCCTTTGGTTTATGACCCTAAGGATTGATTCTCCATTTTATAGTTACCAACACTTCATATGGCCTTTAATGTGTCCTCTGCTTTTCTAGGTGCCTGTGCTTGCCTTCTCATGTTTATTACAGGTATATAGATTCTCAAAGAGCTTATCCCAGCTGCTCTTAATTGACATATCTAACTGTAAAGTTTCTGTCACTTGAATACCAAAATTTATAAACTGACCTACTTCTTTTTGACTAAGTATTCCCAATCAATGGAACAACTTGAAGCTTTCTCCTAGAATGATGTAATGCAAAGGGATTTGCAGAGATCCTGTGAGGACCAAAACTATCAGCATTCCTTAGAAGCAAAAGGTTTTTTGTTAACGAAAGAAATCTAACACGGGCAACTTTACAGAGTGAGACTGTTATTTGTTCTCAAAGTTCATTCATACATCCGGGACTAACTGTCTTAGGAATGGTACTGATTGTCATAACAACAGAAAAGCCTTATCAAGAAACTTTGGTCTTTACTACCCAAATGATTTAACATTCGAAGCTTTAAGTTGACTTTACATTCATTTTGAGCCTAGTAGTGTGATCCATGCTAGAATCAATTTAAATTAGGTCTAACTTATACTTCACTCTGTAACAGAAACACAAATGTGTACATAGCTAATTTGTAAATATAGATGGATAGTTCAAATTACAAGGTAAAAGGCAAACTTGTATATTTACCTGTACTCAAGAATATGAGGAGTGAAGAAAAGTGGAGAAGGTCTCTTCCGTGAAATTAATACCTCAGGTCAGCAGGCTTGAATGATATACGATCTGTAGCATACTCTAACGGCCTATGGATTCAATATTTGCTCATGAAGAGGCAATGTTCTTTTAGAGACAGAAGAACCTTTAGCAAGTGGATTCTAGTTGAGTACCTCATATCACTCAGTTCCTGCCTTTGTCAGTATTATTGTATTGGAAGACTGTTCCCTATTCCTTTGGTTAACTTTTCACACAGCATGAGATGATAACAAGCCCTGCCACACTTCAGAGCACCCTCTGCTTCATATCCCTAATGTAACAAGAAACACAATACAAGTATAGACAGAAAACTCTCAAATGATGAGCCAAATGAAACTCCCCTTAAGTTAATTTAAAGATGACATGCATTTGAGTTCATTTGAAGAGAGATGATGCTGTTTGGGTTGTATGCAAAACTCTCTCTGTTGATTTGAGCCTCTGAGAGTCTCTCTCAGGCACAGGAAATTGCAGTATCCTCTGGGACTTCAACTAGCCTCTTGCTCATCTAGCAGAAAAGTGTGCCCTTAAAAA
>NW_022196915.1:91950696-91981759 GCF_008632895.1 Mastomys coucha | reverse complement strand
CATAGATATAGGAACAAAGTCAACCAATCTCCTAAACAAGCTTGAAGAAGAATCCTTTCTGGCTGTATATGGAAATCCCATCCCACTAATAGCTTTAGTGGTGCCTTCTGAGACACTTCTGCAGGGGAATCACATTGTACCAGATATGACCCCTTATAATGTGTGAAATAATAAATGTGTGTTATTTTAAGCTGTCATCTGTCGGTAGTTCAATATGATATGCAGCACTAAAATCAAATGCATCAGCATCTCATTGCATAGGAATAAATTCATCTATTTTTAGTGAAATCTGTATGAACATATTTAGAATATAAAACAAAAAGAACATTGATGATCTCTCTCTCTCTCTCTCTCTCTCTCTCTCTCTCTCTGCATGAAGAAGAAATGAGGAAGAAATAAAAATGCTCAAACTTGTAGAAAAACCTGTTTCCTTAAGCCTTCATAACACTTAGAACACCCTTAGGCCAAAGTAAATATTTCCTGTCGCTACATAGAGACCTTTATGATAGCAAAGCACGTAGCTCTCGGCTTGTAATTCACACTTAATCATTTTCTATTAGAGGAATAAAGGTAATACCACACTGAGAAAAAAATGGATGTGAAACAAGATAGTAGAAACTACATGTGCATTCCCTTTATGGATTTTGATCCATTGTGGTCCTAAGTCACAGAGGAAGAACACAAAAACTGTCATTAAGAATATTAGCTTTTAATATTTGTTTTACCATTTTCGTATTTGTTAAGATATTCTCACCTTAAAATTATCTTTGGAGAACAACTCCTTAAACACACCTCTCTAACCCTCCTAATGAGGCAGGAGTCTTCCTGCAATTATTTTGAAGCGTTGTACTGCTAATTATAACAGAAAATTGCAGCCCATGGGGGAAAATGTATGTGGAAAATAATGAAATGCGATGATCTTAAAATGGCTGGCAAGTCTCTTACATAGATCTATAGTCTCCGTGCTGCTTTAAAGTTTGTTGTCTCGATTTATACCAAGAGCTATTCACACTTTTGCTGATCAGCTTGTTTCATTTGAGAATTTTAATCATGGCATTTGCCAGAATCCCACTGTGCTAGTACATGACTAGAAGACTCCAAATTTGGAAAGGATTAAAATTGCATTCACTCATTTTTTTCTAAACACATTCAACAACATCCCTGATTTCCCTCACGTATTATACATGAAGAAAATTTGGTTTGCATAGAATAGCAGAATATGTTTTTGTTCGGTTAATATGTCTTGAATTTCTCACGTTTAACCCATTAAAATTGTACTTTCTTTCTAAATTGTACAAAAACTCAGCTCATAACTGTCAAATTATCTATCATATATCTCTATTTTTCTATTACCTATCATATCTCTTCTATCTATCTATCTATCTATCTATCTATCTATCTATCCATCATCTATTATCCACTATGAACTACCTATGAATGTCTATATATGCATATATAGTAAATATATATAATTAATAAAACAATGCCAATGCCCTATAACGAACTCACTTTTAGTTACATATAACCATAATCAGTTAGTCCAAGATAAAACCTCATGATTACTTGGATATCTTGTATAAATCAAACCCTGGAACTGTCATTTATTTATTAAGCCAATCATCACTAGCTCTGCCTTATATGTCACACACAGCTCAAGACTTTAACCTCATCTCTCATATGATTTTGGAAATGTCTTTTTTATAAAAGAAATAATTTTATCAAGAGACTTTCATAGTGCTAATGCTAAATATTTTTACCTAGAGAAATTATCTGAGTCTGAAGCCAATATCAGAAGCTGCTTTGTTGTGTCCAAAAGAAACCATTCCCTTGCAGCCATTCACCATGTCTGCCTCTTATACTCTTTTCACTCTCTCTTACACAGTGACCCACAAATAGAGGTATCAGCAGAGTACAGTATATATATTTTCCTTTAGAGATAAACATTCTTTCATTTTCTGTACCTTTTCTGTACCTGGGCCACTTGTGAGTCCCTGAAATCTTTACAGCCATAGCAGTAGTGCAGTAACGGGTAGAAGTCTTTAGCCTACACTTCTTTCTTTCTACCCTCCCCTATGTGAAAGCCTTTGCTATATTTAAATTAATAATTGAAACACACGACAGAAATTATGAAAGGAAACAAAATCTAGAAAAGCATAATAGCTGCTTAATTAGCTTCTGCATTATCAAGAGAAGAGTGTGTTCGCTTTGTTTTGTTATTTATACCAGGAACTTACATTTGAGGCTCAACTGGGGTATCTCCTTTTCCATTTATATTTTTAGCAGAGGACAATGAAGAACCACACTGAAGTTAGTTTGTTTAAGGTTGTGTAACTCAGAACGACAACTCAGGAAACAGGACTCAAAGGAGAACAGGAAGAAGACAATGAGACGAAGTAGTGAGAAAGAGAGAGAGCAAACTAGAGATCACCAAGTGGACCTGGTGCAGACTTCTTAGGAAAAGTGAAAAAAAAAAAAGAATGAGAAGGTTCTATAGAGGTGAATGTTCACAGCCAACCATTGGACTGAGCACGGGGTCCCCAAAGGAGGAGTCAGAGAAAGGACTGAAGGAGCTGAAGGGGTTTGAAGCCCCATAAGAAGAACAACAATATCAACCAACCAGACCCTCCCAGAGCTCCCAGGGACTAAACTACCAACCAAGGGGTACACATGGTGGGACGCATGGCTCTAGCTGTATATGTAGCAGAGGATGGCCTTGTTGGGCATCAATGGGAGGAGAGGCCCTTGGTGCTGGGAAGGCTGGAGGCCCCAGTGTAGAGGAATGCCAGGGTGGGAAGGTGGAAGTGGGTGGGTGAGGAGTACACTCATAGAGGCAGGGGCAGGGAGAAAGGGATCATGGGTTTCTGGATGGGAAACTAGAAAAGAGGATAACATTTGAAATGTAAATAAATACAATATCCAAGAAAAAAGAAAAAAGAAAGAAAAATTAGCGTGGCTGTGGTGGCACATGCCTTTAATCCCAGCACTTGGGAGACAGAGACAGGTGGATTTCTGAGTTCGAGGCCAGCCTGGTCTACAGAGTGAGTTCCAGGACAGCCAGGGCTATACAGAGAAACCTGTCTAGAAAAAAGAAAGAAAGAAAGAAAGAAAGAAAGAAAGAAAGAAAGAAAGAAAGAAAGAAAGAAAGAAGGAAGGAAGGAAGGAAGGAAGGAAGGAAGGAAAGAAAGAAAGAAAGAAAGAAAGAAAGAAAGAAAGAAAGAAAGAAAGAAAGAAAGAAAGAAAGAGAAAGAAAGAAAGAAAGGATTCTACTTCCTAGATCTCTGGTGTATTAGACTTGTCTGAAAATAAGGCTCTATATAATAAGTCAGCATGGATGAATAGTTCTTTGATAATATTACAATGATTCCAATCTCATTTAAAGGATTTTAAATGTTTGAACACATAAATGTTTAATAAGTGCTTTCTGTAACTTGAGCATAACTCTGACTTATTTTTCAAGAATGTTATAATGACATTTAAAACTGATTCAAAGAATCCTAAGACATTCAAACTCTTGAAAGTGCTAAGTCTAAGCTTTCCTTCATTTTAAATGTTTTACAACTTGCACTAAAGTCTAAATGTTTAAGTAACATCCACATGCCAGACTTAATTGTCTATTACTTTGTTTCTGGTAGCTGGACAGACCTGACAGGCTTTCTGTATAGACAACTTGTGCTTCTCATCAATGGCTTCTGCAGTCTCTATTCACGCTCTGTTAAAACACACGTGTAAATCAGGCCTCACTGTCTGTTTCTGTTTCGAGTTGGGCTTTTAATTCATTGTGATGGATTTTGTCTTTCAAGTCATGCCAGATCTCCCAGGACTGGTGTGCTTTGTCTGTCACTCTCTTCACACTGCGTGATTAAATTGGTTCTCCTGCTTTCAGGGAGACAGGCTAAAAAGTCTAAGAGCTCATTTCAACCCAAATGTATAATTCAACCGTTTTACTATCAGAATTCTAGTCATTTGCCTGCGTTTGGATACAAAGGAATTGCTATAATCTCTAATGGTTTCTCCCTTATAACCACCTTTTTTTTTTCAAGTCATTTTGGAATAAATGACTTGAAATACGTATAATATGAGTTTTCATAATAAATTTAATCAGAAGAACTTTTGGATAGTATATTTTGTATTTCCAGTGAATCTTTTGCTAATTGGCTGATATCATTTTTTCCAATTCATTAGTAACTGTTTTCTACTATTAATACCTAAGAGTAGCACACATTCAATGCTAAATGTCAGGATTACCTGGACATTGATAACACACACTTTTCATCCCAGCCTTCTGGAGGCAGAGGCAGGCAGATCTCTGAATTCAAGGTCAGTACCATCTCAGAGAGTTTTCTTGGACAGCCAAGTCTACACAGACAAACTGTTTCTCAAACATGCAAAAGAATTAAATTAACTTGTGGATGGTCACATAAATTTGTTATAAATTTTACTGACATGGGTATGTGGCATCAAATTTAAAAAGTGTAAATATGTACTCATGCTTGTTTTAATGCATGTTCATAAGTTCTCATGAAAAGTTTTTTTTTTCTCATTTGTTTAACATTTGCTGCTAACACAGTTGTTGTAAATGAATGAATGCATTTCACCCATTAAACTTGTTTCCTGTTTCCATTTGCATTCGCTGTGTGAGATTAAAATGAAGTGAGAAAGTGCATGTCAGAACTAACGTTACTCATATGAATGGTCAGTTGCTGCATATTATAATCCTTGTTGGATATTTTGAAACCATGGCCCTATTTTGTTTTATCTATTCATTAACAATGGCAAAGAACCCTTTACAAATTTAGCTGATTGCATATTAATAATAGTCCTAGCATTGTTGCAATAAGCCAAGAAAATAAAAATGTCTGTTTTGCTCTCATTTGTGAACATGCTCTGTTATATTTGATGTCAAGCTCTTGTCTTGACATCATTGACTATTGATTTATACACACTTGGACTGAGGCCTAGGCAACAGTTCCAGTATACAGGAGAAGTAGTCATTTATTACCTAAAGAGTGTGTATAAGAATTTTAAAAAATGTTAAAGTAAGTAGGAAGCAGTAAATTTGAGATACGCTGAATTTGTTAACATTGATCGATATTATATTTTAAACATTTTTATAAACTGATTATCAAACTGTTCACAAAATGTTCTGAAAACCTGACTAATATCTTCCAGTGTGTGGCGCATGGCAGTTTCCACATATCCACTACTGGATATTCTAAACATTTGAAAGAAACTGAAGTATTCCTAACTATGAATATGCTGATGGAGGTGGAAACTGAGTACATAAATAGCAGCATCTGCTCAAAAAACTGTATTCTCAAACCACACAGTTCTTATACTATCAGGCAAGTATGAATTCTCAAGTCCCATTATGCACCTACATTTTCCACCTCTTATCCCCAGCCCAGAAGGAATTCTAAGGGAAGAAAGACAGAAAGGGCACGTCTTTATTTTTATCCCACTCCTGACACAACTTCACCAGCTTCAAATCAAGGTCAATATTGCGTTATCACACACGACTGAACCCAGAACACATGTATTCTCAATTCTGGAAGTATTGGACCATATCTAAAAAGTTATCAATTTATGTTTTCTAATATATATTTCTAATGTGAAAAATTATTTTAACTTGAATATTAAAATGATAGAAATTAAAGGCAGGTTGCATGTATTTGGATCATGCAGAAAAGTATAAGGAATCATTTAGTTAGGTAGCAAAAATATCTTTAAAATTGGAATCGAGCATGTTTCATACTAGAAGTTATTGCTGTGCTAATTATAACTGTAATAAAGATAACTCTATATTAGTTATAACTTTTTTATTATAATTGTAATAAATGTAACTATTGTTTTTGTTTGTTTCAAGTGGGAATATATTTCATTTCTGAAATATTTGTCAATTTTGCAGATTATGATTCATTCCTTTAAAAGAATTCAATCAGCTCCCTAAATAATTTTGTGTTTATCAAATGGTAAAATATAAAGCATAAAGAAAGATCAAATAGAGTTGAATTTAAATGTGATTCAGTAGCTACTTAGACTGACCACAAATATCCTTACACTGTCTAAGTTTTTCAGCTCTACTTAAGCCAGCTAAGTTTTTTTTTTCCAATTAAACTTACCTTTGGTGACGTTAATCAAGTTAAAGTGAAACATTAACTGTATCATTAAAGTTTCCATTGTTTGGAAAACACATCAACACAGAAATAAAAGTAAGTAAATAAATGAATGCCTTCAGACTGAGTCCTCACATGGAAAGGGCTGGACAGCATTCTGAAGTCCTATATAGAAACTCACATTCCAGTTACTGTGGAATCTTTCCTCATAATTCATCCTCATTTCTACCAACAGAGTCATACTGGGGTCAGGACCTCAGTGGATGACTTTTGGAAACATGTAAGAACTCATTCAGTTGGAGAGACCTTCCTTGAACATCAATGTATATTCTTTACAAACATTGATAAGATAGTTAGCTGTCCTCAAATATAAGAAATTTAGCATGAATAAATACCTACATTTTATGTAGGACAGTCTTCTGTAGTTATTATGACTTAAGATACATTTGTAAGCCAGGCAGTGCTGGTGCACACCTTTAATCCTAGCACTTGAGAGGCAGGGGCAGGCAGATTTCCGAGTTCGAGGCCAGCCTGCTCTACTGAGTGAGTTCCAGGACAGCCAGAGCTACACAGAGAAACACGGTCTCAAAAAACAAAACAAACAAACAAACAAAAATGATACATTTGTAAAATGTATCAAATTTTACATTTGCAAAAATTTATCAGTGTAAGTAGCTCTGCATTTTAGAAATACTTCTGTGCGATGTCACATACTTAAGAATCATTGTGGCCAGAAAAGTTTGTAAATAAAAGCAAAAGACTTATATTCCTTACAATATATTGAAACCAGAACATGGCAGTGTTAGACGCATTTGTTATATAATTTACTTGGTATAGTATAGATCAAGACAGAAATAAAAATTATCAATTATATAACTCCTAAATTAGTTTAGATGAGCTTCAAAAACATTGAAACCCACGCAAAGACTTAGATCTAAGAATGCAGTACAAACTATGCAGTAAAAGTTTAAATTAATTGGAATTTAATGTGTTTGCCAGTGGAGATAAGTATGTTGCTTTGGCTGTTTGCTATTATCCTGTAGAGAATTTTGAAATATTAATATAGCAAATTACAAGTGGGATTCAATAAAAATGATATAGAAGCAACGATAACTTCCTAATTTATGATTTCCTAGGTTTTAGTACATTGTTTTTCCTTATACTACTTCCGAGTCGTTGTTACTACAGATAATTTAGAAATGCTATTACATCTAAACTTTTCAAATGAGGGTAGTCCAAGTACAAATGGAAATAGATATTAAATTTATTTATATTATGCATTTTTATGTTTGCCATAGTCATTTCTCAGTGAATAATAACAGTATAATTTTATTGTATAACTAATTCAATGATTAATCTCAACAATGAATAAATTATTTTTCTCAATACAGTCAAAATATCTGTTTAACTTTTTTAAACTTTTTCTTGCCTCCTGGCTCACATATATTCACTGAAAATCATAAAATAATAAACATGATTTTCTAAACTTTCCTGTTTTAATAATTCTGTAGTAGAATATAAATAAGTTAATGGGTGTGAATATGAACTTTTTAAACAAATATTATCTTGAGCTAAAATCCCTCGCACTCTATTCAAGTGTAGGGAAGGGACTGATTTTCTCACATTATTATGTCAGTTTATTTATCTAAAAATATGAATGAATGTCCCTTCAACATTAACTATCTTTCATCACTTACAATTTTAATTGCTTGATGGTAAACTCTGTGTTTTCTGTTTTGTTAGGCACATTTGTGAGACTTGATTAGTCATTTCGCTTGAGTAAAAACAGGACTTCTTAGGTTGAATAATGACCTTCACTTTCCCTAAGCCAAGAGAAATATTTCAAATGATCCATTCAGAAGAAAGAGGTAAACAGTGAGGTCAGACATTTTCAGATATGTATTTGCAGATTGTTTTACTCAATAGTGAAAACTAAAGTTCAAGTCAAAATTAATCGTGTAATCTTAAGGACAACAGAAATGTCTCCACTTGAGAGAGCTGGTCCATAGCATGTACTTACCCGTACCTTAAACAAGGCACAGGCAGCTGATATATTCTTAAATTTGACTGGAGCAATGTCTCAATATTTTGCAATAAAGAAAAGGTCCTATTTACATACTTATTTGTTCATAATTTTACATTTTAAGAGAATAAAGATAGAAATTATCTATTTTTGTCAATTATGTTCAAGAAAATAGATTGAAACATAAATGACATTTTTTTTAAAAGAAAAACAATTAAGTGATATCTCCTACAAGACAAAAATGTCAGGAAGAAAACAACTGAAAAGGAGTCAATAGGAACTATTGGTGATAACAAGCTGTAGAATTTTGGATTTTAGATATTTATTAGAACAGTTATAGATGCATAGCTAAACACGAATACCTGTTCAAATGAATAGGGATTTCACTATTTAGTTTTTGATTTCAAAAATTAAAAGTAATAAATTTACAGGTTCCAAATTATACGTGCATTAAAGGAAGTCATAGAAATAGTTCCAAATAACTATTATAATACCAGTCTCTTGATGGTACATTATTTTGTAGTTATTACTCTAGTTCTTTTCAGGAGTTTGCAAGTTAATATGTGATATGATAATACTTAAGTTAGTGTCATATACATGAAAATTTAGGTTGCACTAAATTACTTCCTCTTTCTTGGGATGTTCTGTTAATAGAAAAATAGAGATGTACACAAATCATGTGGGAGAGACCTAAGTTAAGGAAATTTTTTTTCCTCCATTGAAAATGCATACTCTTCACAAGAAAAGTCACAATACATATTTAGCTTTGTTGACGGGAAGATGTAGTTTTTCATCTTGGACTAGTTTCACTTCCTGTATTGAGCTCTTGGCAGATGTCTCACTGGCGTGACCCTAACATTTTGAGGTCTCCACCACAACCCAAATCTAACATTTAAAGCTACATACAATGCAATTTTGGGCTCTCTTGGCCCCTCAAGGCTGTCTCACACTGACTTCAGCAAGTCATACGTTGCCAGGCATCCACACCTTTCAGAATCCATGCAGCATAAATCTATGCTTGTATCTCTTCTGCCTCAAAAGCCACAGAAGCACTGCCAAGCCTGACGAGCTGCTTGACATGGACTCTCTCCCAATCCCAACACATTAGCTGCAGCTTTTATACATTGAAGCTACTGCTGCCTAGGAGGAGGAAACCAAAACCCTGCTCTCCTTTCAAGCGGTGAATGGTCCCTGGGTGGAATTTTGTTCTGGGGGCACCCTCCAGTAAACAGCCGTAGATCTCTCCTTAAAAGTATTAAACTCTTGAAAATTATTCTCCTTCAATATACCATGGCCAAAACATGAAGATTTCAAATACACACTCTTTTTATTTTATATTGCTTTCTGCCCCACTTTCTCTATTTCACTAAAGAATTCAAAGTTATACTTTTTGAAATTTTCTTTACCAAAGAAATGAGTCATTTTGTAAAAAGACTTACCCTCAAGTCAGCTCTTAGCACATGGGAATAAAGAAAGGATATAGGTTTTTTTTTCGCATGATCTCATCCAAATGACCTCTAGCCCAGTTGCTATGTTATTGCCCTCTGAAACCTCACAAGCTGGACTTCTCTATGCCCATCACTCTCAGTTCTACAAGTTTCCCTGATTCTTACTAGAACAGCCTATTACTCTCTACTTAGAGGACTAAAGACTTACACATTTCCCTAAAGTCTAACTTGTCAATTTCCTCACAGAAATACCCCATTAGCATGTTCAGGTACTTTCTCTTTCTGTGATGGAATTCTCATATCAACATATCTTACATGAAGAGGTGCTCAGTTTGTCAGACAAGAGAAGTCTACAATGGGACTATAGAAATGTAAGGTCTAGCCCTAGTGGCCCACCTCTTCAACATAGCTCCATGTCCTAGAATTTCTTTAACATCACCAAACATCCCTCCATCCAGAGAACAAATGTTCAGAATTATGAGCCAGAGGGAGACATTTCTTACTCAAACCATCACATCCAATTGGGTTCAGGGAGAGCTCAGACCATTAGACTTGGGGAAAGCCACATACTGAGTTTCCTCTGCAATGCTTATGAAATGCTGGGCTTTGTAGAACCCATAGAAATCTCTAAAGACAAATGGCAAAGGTAAACATGTTGGGAAAGGTTGAGATTTGAGCATTTTGAAAGGTTTTTTTTTCAAAATAAAACATGTTCTTAAAGTGATTATTTTGAATATGTTATTTTGAGTCGGGTATTTTCAATTAATCAACTATGCAAAATGTGAATATAGATAAATTTAGCCATTTTGGAAGAGACAATCAAGATTCTGAGGATAAATGCTATTTATGCATTTGTTCCTGAAAACTACATGCTTTCATTCTTCTTGAAATTTTTTCTCTGTGTGTTCTTGTTTTGTTGTTGATTTTAACAAAGTTCCAGAAATGTAGTAGTATTTTAGAGGATCATGTTTGGAAATCAATAATTATCTGAATTCCATTAATCCTTATGCAGGTCAACAGTATCTCTCTGTTATATATTTTGACCAAAAAAGTTATGCTGTATTTTTCCATGAGTAGATGCCACTTAACAAGAAAATTTGTGAAGTGAAAAAGTAGGATAAAACACTAACATTTATTAACATTGTGTACTCTAGATATATTTTTTTCATTCTCATGTGGCCTTGAACAAGCTGTTCAACTCTCTGAAATGGGTTTTCACAATGTTAACATAAAAAGATTTATATTTGTTATTTACACAGAAGTTGCCATATGTTAAACTCTAAAACATAACTTAGTTCTCGTGACTTTTCAATTTTCTTAGAAATCAGTTGTTATTTCTTGTTATATCTCTACTAGGCTAAAAAGACAACTTGAGAGTGACCATTTGAATAAATATTCTGTATAGCACATAGTATAGTCAAGTATAAACAAAGTACTTATAAAATGTTGTACTTTGTAAGACTAATTTTGAATCTACTGGACATCTATTACCCAGTCTCTTTCTGCAAGTCACCAGCCAACATGCTCCATTTTCACATTGTCCTTTGAGCCTAAAGAGCATTTAATTTTCCTCAGTTTTTGTAAGCTATGACTACATTCAACTACAGATTTTAACTATATTATATCTGATCTGGTTGTCATCTACTATTTGCAAGTATACATATAACATTTGAAAAAGAAATTATTAAAAATTATTTATATTAGTAAATGTGAAGAGAAAATGATCATATGCTATAGTAACAATTTTGAAGTTCATGTGGATTGTAGACTTGCACACAGACACATCCAGGCTCTAAACACGGTGGCTGGACTAAGCCTTCTCCTGTAAGGTTCAGACAGCTGGCCTTGCTTTTATAGTTTCTGAGTACAAAAGCAAAAATAAAAACAAACCAAACAAAAAGAATGATTCCTATGATAAAAATATCTAGCAACTGTAGATTTTTTCCTCCTGGAAGTGTATAGACTGAATCTGCTGGCCTACCGAGACCTGCTACTGAGACTATCTAAGCCTCAGTCACCCTGTGCTGACGTTCCTGTTTCAGTAGTCCTGACTCCATCTCTGCCAGAGCGTGCAGAGCCCACTTGACACTGGCTTTGCTCTGGTTTTTTGTTCTGGGTTTGGTTTTGGTTTTCCAGTTGTGTGTGAGTGTCTGTGTGTGTCTCTCTGTGTATCTGTGTGTGTATATGTGTCTATTGTTCATTTCTTCATTCCTTTGTTGTACCTAGGCAGGAATCCAAAACCGAGCTTATGGGTTGAGGTACTATACACTATTTAAAATACAATGTAATGTTTAAAACCATTTAGATTTTCATAAGAATTTTTTCAATAGAAGAATGTTTTCCCTCCAGAGAAATGATAACATATTAGGGCTGAAAGAGTATTAGAGTGTCTGACTGTGTTTTAATCAAAGTTGTGTTCCAAAAACATTGACTGTTTTTTTGATTTTTTTTTAAATGCTCTACCAGTATAGAGCACAGGCCAGTGGCACTCACTAGCTGAAGAAGCATGTGCTGGCTATCAATACTCAGAGAATATATTTTTAAAATTTCCAGTTTTACAGTCATTTCTAAATATGCTGTAACCCAGAACAACCTTCATAGCAAAAATTATCTCCCCTGAGCCAAATGATCACCATATCGTATCCAGAGTACAATTACCCTCAGTAGGATCGCAGATAATTGGGATGCTCATAGACACATATGTTTTATCACTTTTCTACTGTTTATACTCTTATTGTATTTTCTCTAAAATGTGAGAAAAGTCATAATACTTCTTAGCAGTCAGAACAGCCATTAATGAGGTGTTCCTGTCGTCCAATTTAAGTACATAGAAAGTGAACTCAAAAAATAGAAGTAATACAGAGTGTAGAATTCCATCCTCTCCTTGACAGCTAAGAAGGTGCCACAGTTCACATCCAAACACTTTATGGAAAGATATTTTTCTTAGAGGAACAGTAAAAAAAAATTAATTTAAAAAGTTTCTTTTGGAGTCTTCTGGCTTCAACACTGACATGCAGACCTATTTTAAATTATTATTATTATTATTATTATTATTATTATTATTATTATTATTACTGTTACAGTATACCAGTGTCTTTTCTCTGATATGGTGTCTAAGAGTGAAGATCAGAACTCACCCCAAATAGGACATAAAAGCACAGAGATATGACCTACTGTAGCGGAATTTCTGGGATTCTAACTGGCAGGAATAATTGAATTGCGGAAACCTGGCTGAAGGAAGCCAAGGAGTGAAGCCTTGTAGAGCCTGTGTGCCCCCATCAATCCCATTAGGGCTGTCCACAGAGGTACAAATCAGAACTCACTGTAGCACAACCAGAAAGTCTCCTCTTGGCTCTGGCAGGGAGTGGGCGCGGTGGGGGTGGGGGGGTTCTTTGGTTCATGTTTCCTTACCAGGCTAAGGGAATGAGAATTTCTCCAGCAGGGAAAGGAAGTTTGTCCCATCCACACACCCTGTACCTGCCTGTCACATCAGAGAAAATGCAAAGGACTAACATGGACTTTAATTTAAATCAATGGAATAGCCAAGAAGAAGAAAGAGCTTGTTATTTTAAGACAAGTTATATAAGGAAAACTAAAAATACTAGGACATCTACCTATAGCAAATGTTAAAATATTATAACTTCACTCCAATTTAGAAAATTCTGTCACTGTAGTTTCTGTTACATGTTTTCACAGACCTAGCATGTACCAAAAATAACAGTGCTAATAACTGAAGATTTATTTGAATTAATCCCTTATTTCCTATATTGCATGGCAAGAAAAACCAAATGCATTTAATTTCATACCTATTTTGAATAGGTATGAAAATGAAAAGGGTGCCAAGTGCAGGCAAAAGAGTCAGAGACACACCCTCTCCCCCCTGTTGGGAGTCCCATAGAAACACCAAGCTAGAAAAGCACAACATACCCAGAGGACTTAGCTGAGGCCTATACTGCCTCTGAGACTGTAGCTTCTGACTCCGACCGCCCCTATGAGCCATGGTTAGTTGACCTGTGGGTTGTGTTCTCAGGTACCCCCTTGCTCCTTTGATCTTCCCTTTTCTCTTTCCCCAGGTTCCCTGAGCTCTGCCTAGTGTTTGGCTGTGGGCTCTCTATGTTTGCTCCCATCAGTTGCTGGGCGAGGCTTCTCTTTAATCATCATTATGAGATATTTTTGTGTCTTCCGCCTGTAAACTAAATGATTTCACTTGTTTAATATCCCTATACACATGAGATGGATTACAAGATACAAACAAAATCAGTATCTCTTGTCATTTCTCTTAGAAAGGCATTTGAAGAAAAGTCATGCAACGATAAACCCAATAAGCTAAAGTAGCAGCTGGCTTGGTAAACTTTGCTCTGCTGTGCAATAGTGAGACTCATATCGTGGGAGTAACCAACAGGTTTCTCATTAGATATAAGGTCTGCTAATTGGAAAGAACTCCACGGCTGACATTGTTAACCTAGGCAAGAATTCATGACTTTATAGGTCACAGACCTCAGGGAAGTCTCAAACACTATAATTTTATTAAATTGACTATATCCTCTTCAACAAAACCCTTCTTAGTGGATGAAGATTGCTACAGAACACCACACTAGTCAAAATGCAGTATGTAGGTATATCAACAAATTAAATACCCATAAAAAACTTCCCATCCCAAACTGATGGTACATTATGATATTTGAAATAAGGATCATGTAATCTGTCTTCACTTGCAATAACATGGTATGAAATTGATTGTACTTTATTTCACACGACTGTTATAAAATTTATCTCTGAAACTCCACAGATAAAGGTTTTAAATTTTACTAAGGAAAAATAATTCAGCTTTGCTTAAGAACTCCATTCTTGGACAGGGAGGTTGTGTTGAAGAGCACATGTTGCTCTTACAGAGGCCCTGAGGTGTTCGCAGCGACCATATAAGGCAGCTCATCAGAAACTGTGACTCCAGCTTCAGGTCACCCAATATGTCTGGCCTCTGTGGGCACCATCACTCATAGGAACACACACCTCCTCAACACACATGCATACACATAATTAAAAATAGTAGAGACTAAATTTATAAAAGAGGTCAAATCTACACTGTAAAGACTTGAAATTACTTTCATAATGTTTTCCTTATGAATGTGCATTTTAATATCAGTTTTGGATTACTGATGAAACTAACAGTATAAAAACTTGAGGTAGGGTGAAGATTTTAAATACAAAACAAGACTTTTGATTTAAGGCTTTCTAACACGTACAGAATACTTAGTATTAACTTAGTACCAAATAAAAATCTTTTTGCTTAAATTGTTAAAAGTTAGCAATCAATGTGACATTTGTTAATTATAAATCTAAAAATTCAATTTTCATTGAAATTCAGTGCCTCTGCATTTTATATATACATATGAATATGTATAATTATGTATTCTGCCTAATAACATTGCATTAGTTGCATCATTTTAATATAACATAAATATTGCAAAGAAAGAGAAAACCTAATATTTCAAGTAGTCACTGTGACTCACTGTAACTGTTTGTAAATTAATTAATATATATTTCTCTACACATGTATTAGGGACAGTTATTTTACTTAACTAGTATTTAAATTTTTCCATATTATATAAACAGATTTCATTATCTCATAATCAACTTTTGGTCATATAGAAAATTAATTTCCTTATACATTAAAAATTTGACTGTTATTTTCAATATTATAAATTTTATCTTTGCAAAACTATAATTTTCAAAATATAATTAGATGAGTTAGATGAGAATAAGTAGAAACATGGAAGAATGCAGTGCAAAAAGAGTTTAAGTTGTAAATTAAATGACACTGACTTTGTAAACACAATGGTGCCCAGGACTTGCGAGGCAGCAAAGGATGTTTGCCAAAGTAGAAAAACAGTTAGTTCTTTAATTTTGTACTAAGTAGAAAAATGCCTGTGAAGGATGTATACAAATGAGTTGTGATTATTTCTTATTGGTAAGTCCTACACACGTCCCACTTATTTGAAAAGACAGAATTATTTTTGCTTTTACCACCCATGCCCAGTGCAAGCACACTGCCAGAAGGATGAGAGAGAGTATTTGGCACCAAATGCATTTCCCCACCAAACTTGTTTGACAGTGGTGACTAACCTTCATCCCTGGTCAGCCTTGAGATCAATTGCCTGACTTTGAGGCTGAAAGCAACAAAGTCAGCAACACAAAATAAGTAAGTAAACAAAAGTTTGGGCATCAGAACAAAAAATAAAATGTTCCCTTCTCACTTGTTGTGTAACAAATGCTAATTTCTGTTCTTGCAATCAATACAAGAAGCAAGTGAAAAAAAATACCTGTGAGCCAAAATCACCATTTCTGGTTTGGGAAAACAATCTTGAAGAGAGACTATATGTTTGTGTTTCTATGTTGTACACAAACAGAATGCATAAGTGTGAATATGAATACATGTTCATAGATGAAATATAGTATTTATTTCTGCTTTCTGCTATAAAATAGATACTTCCAATATCGTGTCAGTATTCAAATCCTGATTTGATTGTAGATTCAAAGAAAAGCATAGTAATAACCATGGTAATACTGTGATAACTGAAACTATTATTTCTTACTCTTTCAATGTTATTTTAATTCTTTTGTAATTTCATGCATGAATTTTCATCATTTCCACTCCTACTTCTCTCCCTTCAAGTTCTCCCTTGCCCCTGAATCTTTCTCAAATCCATAGCTTCTTCTTATTTATTATTGTAATGTGTGTGTGTATGTGTGTGTGTGTGTGTGTGTGTGTGTGTGTGAGAGAGAGAGAGAGAGAGAGAGAGAGAGAGAGAGAGAGAGAGAAAGAGAGAATGCTACTGAGCACATGTATGTTCAGGGCTGGCCACTTGTGATGGGATAACCTCCGGAGGGGATCATTAATCCATGGACTGTGAACATTCTGTGTAATTACAACAGTACTGAGCTATACAGGCACTTTTAACCTCATCATTGCATTTAAACAACTCAGTGTAATAACTATGTACACAGATGGGTATGTAGACAATCTAGGTAACTGAAATTGTTTGTGATGATATCCATAATTTAAACGTAAAATCTAACTAAAAACTTTAACACCCAGAGGATATAATTTCATTTTAAAAATATTTATTGAAAATAGAATTCTGATCATGATTCTACATCTTCCAACTCCTCCCCATCTAACACAACCAAATCCATACCCTTTTTCCTCTCATTAGAAAACAAACAAATAATAAAATAAGGTGAAATAAATATAACAAACCATAAAAGGATAAAACAAGCAATGAAAAGATAAAAAGGAGAAACACAAGAGACACATAGAGGCACAGACACATTTATACAGATAACTCATAAACCAAAGTATAAAAACCATACTATATAAGCAAAACTCCTGTAAGAAATAAAAGTCCAGACAAAAGCATTATAAGGCAGAAAACCTTAGGAGTTTACCATTGAGTCTGTTCTGTGATGGCCATATATTGCTATGCATGAGGCCTTAAATTAAGTATGAATTGTGTAAAAACTAACACTCCATTAGAGAAAACTAATTCCCTTGTGAACGCTTACTAATTACAAATAGCTCCCGATTTTGGGATGGGAGCGGAGTCCACTTCCCCTCTCATTACTGAGATCCATCTGGCTTAGACCTGTGTAAGTCACGGCACGCTGCTGCTAGTCTCTGTCCGTTCATCTGTGAGTCAGTCCTGTTCTGTCTAGGAGACGTGTCGTTGGTGTCTCACACTCCCATTGGCTTACAATTCTCTGCATCCTCTTCAACAGCTGAGGGAGGGCTTCAACACCATCCCTGAGGGAAGGATTTGATGGGGACTCCCCCACTTAGGATAAGTGTTCTAAGATCTCTCACTGTGCACATTGTCGAACGGTGTCTTTGTATTTGCTGTCACCAATTGTGGGAAGAAATCTATCTGATGTTGGCTGAACAAGGCGCTGATCTATGAGTTTACTAGAATGAGTCAAGGATTCGTAACTTCCTTTAGCAGAACAGTAGCATTTCTATTCAGTAGCCTTTTCTAGGTCCATGCCATATCTATTCTGAGGTTCTCGGCTACCAATGCAGTGTCAGGCATGGGATTTATACTATGAAGTAGGCTTTAATTACAATTAGACAGTGCTTGGTTATTCTCACAACTTTGTGCAACTGTCGCACCAGATACCTTGCAAGAAATTCATCACTGTAGAACAAAGTGATTGTAGCTGAGTTGGGAGTTTACCTTTCTTCTCTGATAGCTTGCAGGGTACATTCCGGTGCCAAGAGTAGTAGTCAGTAGGAGATAAAGGTAGGAACCACAATTACTTCTATATTGTTGGCTGTGCCCTGGATTACTTGCTGCCTGACCCTATCGGCCCTTGTGGGTTGGAGGTGAGGTGTCACAGAGTCAAGGATACAAACTTCGGGAGCACGGCAGCAGGTGAGAACCGCTGAAGCAAGCTCTCTGAACACTGCTGCAAGCTCCTTTAATACCCTCCACTCCCTTTCCATTGGTCCAAAGAAAGCATCTCCTCTAAACAGCAGCTCCTGATTGGCTGGCATTGTGTGTGCCAACTATCCTTGCTTTCTCAGGCAGTCCTCAATTAGGTCTTCCTGCAGAAGATGTCTTTGCTGCTTTGTGGGGGAGGCGAGGGTGGCATTTACATAGAGGTGGCCCTGCTATTCCTGCTACACTCCATGTTCAACAAGATGTGCAGGGGTTGTCTTCAGTTACTGTTTGTGAAGAACAATAATAGCCTCGTCTATAACCTGTGTTATTTAGGAATATTCTTGAGTTCATTTGCCCAAAACCACAACCACAATTAACTCTAATCCATTCTTACTACTATAGATTTCATTTGATGATGAGAGTTGTCTAGTTGCAATGTTGCTTCTCTCTCTCTCTCTCTCTCTCTCTCTCTCTCTCTCTCTCTCTCTCTCTCTCTCTTTCTGTGTGTGTGTGTATACATATTTTCAAAAAGTTCTACACAGTTAGGTTTCTGTATGACCCCTCAAATATTTCAGCTGTCACTCCCTGTACTCACTTCATTAGTCTCTTCTGATTAACTTCAACTATTTCAATCCCCAACCCCTGTACATCCATAAATTTATTTCCTCATTCCTAGTGAATATGGAAGCAAATTTTCTTTACAAAATGGGAATATTTTACTTTATTTTGATAATTTCAGAAATGACTGATTTTTCTTATATTGGTTCATTTTAATCTCTAGCATCTGAAAATAATAGATACTATCCCAAACTCTTGCAATAAGTTTTAATCAAAATTATAAACATGCTAAAGCATACTGTGGTATGCCCCACTGTTGGAATGTTTTCTCTTGAAATTGTGATCTGTATTTTGAATATACTTTGAGTAGATCATTTTTTTAAATTTTTACTTAAGAGTTTGTTTTTACTATTCTTAATAATGCATAATAATTTTTGAGAAACAATTCTAGTATAATTGTATAGGTTTGGAAACACACATACACATATGTATGTAAAACGTTTCTTTTTTAGCAGTCTAAGCTTTACAAAGCAATAAATACTAAATTGAAATATTGACAGACTGTGTTATGAACAGGTCTGTATATAAAGGAGTACATTTGAAATGGAAGGTTTCTATATTTCCTTTTATTTTTCATGTGTTTGAGGTGTAAGAAGAGATGACTCACAGCTAGGTATCTCCAGACCCAGCCTTGCATAGGAAAGATGAAGGGAGTCCGCTTCAGGTCCTGCTGTCAACAAAGTGCACAGTGGGTTTATTTTGGTGTTGTTTTTCTTCTCTGTCTTTCTGGTCTTTGTCAGCACCTCAGTGTGTCACTGGCTCCAAAATGTGAAAGATCATCAGAGAGTTTATAAAAAATAAAGAATAGCTGCCTATATATATATATATATATATATATATATATGTATATATATATATTTATATATTATATATATGTTTACCTAATATACCCTTAAGAACACACTTTATCAGTCTCCCTTACTTTTTAATCTGTTAACTTTATTGAAATACATGAGACTTTAGCATTCCCTTGCCAAAGAAATTCTAATGTATAAATATATTTCTTTTCTGTTTTTCCCTACTGCCCTTCATTCCTTCTGCCTTTCTGAATTCACTTTAAACTCTTGATTCTTTATTTCCCTATTCTAGGATGCATTAGGTAGGGTTCTGCCTTTTGTTCTCTATGGTTATTCTCTTCCTCCACTTAGTTCAGACCCACAAATTCTTTTTCAATAAGAAAACGATCCAGAAGTAAAATAATATATTCTGAATATTTGGAAAATTAAAAAGAATATTTATTTAGGGAAGAATTTTATAACTACTGGTTTTTTACTAAAGAGTCATCATCTCCACGTTGCTATCATTGTCTCTATAAATTAAAAGGCTAAGCCAGGCTTAGACCAGATCTCTTAGAAATATGTGTTAACAAAAAAAAAAAGCAATAAAAAAATTATTCAAATATTTTAAATACACACAGAAGATATACACAAAATCAATGGCTGTCTTATGGAGCATCTTCAAAAATAAAACTAAATTTTTATAGAGTTGATTAAAAACATAAAGAAAAGGAAACATTGAAGCCTTAAAATAACAAGTAGGTTGGAGAAAACAAAGAGCATATAAAGAATAATGGAACATAAACTTATACATTATCCTCTACAACTGTCCTTTGCTACTGACTATCTTTACCCAAAGGGCTTACCTATAAATTATACCCACAGGTTGAGAACCACTCCTCTATAGAATAAAATCACTGGTGTATATGTAAGTTTATTACAAGAATGACTTTTTGCCTTTTGCTGTATCAACTAGAAGTATATTAATTACCATAAAAAGAGGTTTATGATTTACTGTTAAAGTAGAAAGAATGAGTTGCCAAATAATTTATAATATGAGCCACATTTTAAATAAAGAACATTAATCAGCCCTCTCCAAAAAAAAAAAGTTCAATTATGCACAACCAAACATTTTTCTGGGTAAAAATTATATCCTTTCTGTATATGTAGATATTTCTCTTATTAGTCTCTAACTAATGCGGAATAATGATTTTATGTATGGCATTTTACTGTCTGAAGCTTTCATAACAATATAGTGTTGATTTAAATTACATGGGAGTATACACATAGCTTCTACCAAAATACATGGCCATTTCTACAGGAGAACTGATTTTGCATGGATTTGGGTACTGAGTGTGGAGTTAGGGCACTTCAAAACAATCCCCTGCCTGTACTGAAAGACAACTAAGCTTTAATCTCATAAGAGAGATAAAAGTTTTCCAAATGTGTAAAGAGAGTTGAAAGAGTTTTAAAGTTTGATGGGGAACTTGTGGAAAGGAGCAGTGTATGAGTACCACATCACCACAGGGAAGAGAAGCCTATTGATTTTTATAATATCCCATAAAAATTACATAGAATGTTTTACAAAGGATATATCAGCAAGATGTCTTTTAAGTTATATAGTTAGCAATGAATTCACATTTCATACACATCACTACATTTCAACTGTTCACCCCAGACATCCAAAGGGCAAACCTATGGTTAGTCTTCACACAGGATGGTACACGTACCTACTAGGCATTCATTCTTATGCACTGACAAGAGAGTTTCTATCACTTTAATTCTCCACTCTTGTCCACCCAGAGAAACAAGGTCTTTAACCTTCAAGATTAACATTAATGATTGCATACCTCCATATACCATTCATGATGCACTTAGTGATGCTGTGCTACAATAATCAATATTTTAATTATACATTAAGCTAAAGCATCCCTTCATTGTATAGAAATGCAATGGGCATATATTCAAAACATATAATGCCTAACATTGCTCTTATTTTAAAGAAAAATTGTACTTTAACATTTTATATGATATTTGATTTTTCTATACAGGTATTCCCTTGTACTGCATCAATTTATGCTTGTTTTAAAACACAGATTTTGTGCAATGCCAAAATCTTTTCACATATTTTCAAACAGAATTTGCAATAAAAAAAGAAATCTTTAAAAATATATGGATGGGGTAAGAGGTAACATGAAACAACCCTGTTAATGTCTTTTCAGTTCCTTTAGAAAGAAGATAAAAGAGAACTACCATGTCAAGACATATCATGTTTACTCTAAAAATATAAAGCTAAATTTTGCTGTAAAATATATTCCATCATATTCATTTCTAACACTTTTTTGAAACTAAATATTTTAAGGTAAATGTGATGTAAATTTCCATGAGAAGTCTAATTGAATATTATCATCACATCATATTAAGTGATTATTTCCACAAGAAAAAAACAAAATTTATTTCTATTGAATTATAATCCAATTTTACACAGGAAATGGTAGAATTTGGAAGTATAGGAACTTTATAAGGAAAGCAAAGCTATATTATTTTACTTAAACATTAAAATGAGTCTCTCTTCGGATTTGTGATTCTCTTATTAAGGAAACATTTTTATTAGTGCACTTAATAGTGAAAAAAGGTGACTTTATTAGGAAAACTTGAATTATATGAAGTATAAAACATAAAAAGGACTAAATATGTGTTTATTATGATTTAATTGATTTTAGTTTTTAGATATTAAAATAAACTTTAAGGTCTGTGCTGGGAGCTGACCCTGTGCCACAGCACCTGTAGCTGTTTCTGTGCCACAGGGCTCCATGCCCAAATACAGCTGGGAGAGAGCTGATCTTCCAGGAGTGCTGACAAGCCTGTGAGCACAAGTAAGACCATCACTTCTACTCAAATTCCTGGCCCAAGAGAGACCTACCCAGAGCCTTCAGTACACAGGAACCAAGAAATAGCTGGGGACAGGATCCTTCCAGTTTTTGTCTACACTTGGACCAGATCCTGTGCCACTTAAAGGGCCAACAAATATTTTCAACAAAATTATAGACGAGAACTCCCCTAACCTAAGAAAGAGATGCCCATAAACATACAAGAAGCCCACAGAACTCCAAATAGACTGGACCAGAAAAGAAATTCCTCCTGTCACATAATTATCAAAACACCAAATGCACTAAACAAAGAAAGAATTTTAAAAACAGTAAGGAGAAAAGGTCAAGTAACATATAAAGGCAGAACTGTGAAAATTATACCAGACTTCTCACCAGAGACTGTGAAAGCTAGAAGATCCTGGGAAGACCTTCAAAGAAGACCTAATACCAATACTCTCCAAACTATTCCACAAAATAGAAATAGAAGGAACACTACCCAATTCATTCTATGAAGCCACAGTTACACTGCATATTTTCCCTTGGAGATAGAACAGTTTCTGTCTAATCAGTAACCTGTCACAATTTCCTTTCATAGAGAACTTCATAAGAGTTTTTTTCTACTTCTATCATGTTTAGAGTAACAAATAGATTTTAAAAACTGGTGGAGTGCATATTACTTTTAGTTTCAAATGACATCATGTATATTTAAGAGGCATTCAACTATTATAAATTATTTTGATGACTTAAAAAGAGTCAATATTGAGTTGTATATTTTAAAATAAATTTTATTATTTAAAAAAATAAATAAAATAAACTGTGCACCAAAATATTTGAAAAGTTTTCATTGATTACATTGTCTTTAAACAATATATTATACATATTTTATATAAAACATACATTATATATATATAGTTACATAATTATGTAGTTATACAGACCCTAAGAGAACACAAATGCAGTCCATGCTACTGTACCCAGCAAAACTCTCAATTACCATAGAAGGAGAAACCAAGATGTTTCATGACAAAAACAAATTTACACAATAGCTTCCCACAAATCCAGCCCTACAAAGGATAATAGATGGAAAACACCAACACAAGGAGTAAAACTACAACTTAGAAAAAGCAAGACAGTACCTGACCCTCAAGAGACTGGAGGCCCCAGGGAGTTTAGAAGTCTGGTTTGATGGCCGTGTGGGGTAGATATATCCTCATGGAGACAGTGGGGTGGGGAGGAGGTGTTGCGGGAATTATAAAAATGAATCCACCCTGCAAGCTCACTTTCCAGCAGAGTCATATTTTTGAAATGATACTATTCGACCTCAATACTAAGCTCTGATGGATGGGTTTTTGTCATTTCCTCCCAGCAAGGTACATCTCACTCACATGCAACTCTTTACACACTCCCACAATCACTCATCTAAATAGCGCCTATTACCCAGTAAGTAAAGCATGACACTTAAGGCTTTAATATCCAATCATATTTATATAATAATAAAATTACAATTTCCAAGATGTCAATTCAATGATTTTTGAACCAGATAATAAAGACAATATTCTAACCCAATTAATCTATTTTGTAAAAACCTGCTTGGTTGCATAACCTCATGGGGTCTGGACCATCCTCATCATCTCATCCATGATGATGACCTCTCCTCCTGCTCTGACCCTTCTGCTCCTCCACACTTTTTCCTCCTCCAACTCTAGATCCACCTCTCTATTCCTGTCCAATCACAGGCTGTCACTGCCCTAATGTGACTGGACAGAGAAAATGCTGTAGCCTTGAGGTATGGGATGTGGAACAGTAGAAGGGTGGACCTGGATGGGGGGGGAATAAAATCTGAAGTGTAAAACAAACAAAGAAACAAATAAATAAATAAACAAAAGACAAAAGAAAAAGCTTTCTCAGCTCATTTTGTTTCCATGCTTAAATGAAAGTATAAAATTCTGTTCATGATACTTTTTGGTTTTCAGCCTGTGGTTGCAATAAATCATATTGTTCATGTGATGATTATGAAGTCCTTACATTCTTTTCTTACAATAGCCTGCTTGTGATGGCTACGAGAAGTTCTGATTTGGATGTGAAATGCTTTCATTGCATCCTCTGTTGATTAGTAGATCAGCCATTAGATAATAGAGCTAACTAGTGACTGACTCACGATTTAAAGGTGTTCTTGGTAGGGAGGACTTGGTTGGAAGAAGTAGATTCCTGATTCCAGGATTTTGAAGAGAATGTTCTCCCTGGTTGGAGGTTTTCCCTCGTTCTGTGAATCCTCACAAGCAACCTATTAACACCCTAGCTCTGCTCTGTTACAATGTTAAACCTAAATAAAACTCATTCCAGTCCATAAACAAGAGATGGAAACAATTATGATACAATGTCAGGCCTTCCTTAAAAAGTTATTCTTTCCACTGGATGGTTTTAGCTTCTTTGTCAAAGATCAAGTGACCATAGGTTTGTGGGTTCATTTCTGTGTCTTCAATTCTATTCCATAGATCTACCTATCTGACACTGTACCAATACCATGCAGTTTTTTATCACAACTGCTTTGTACTATCGCCTAAGGTCTGGGATGGTGATTCTACCAGAGCTTCCTTTATGGTTGAGAATAGTTTTGGCTATCCTGTTTTTTTTGTTATTTCAGATGAATTTGCAAATTGCTCTTTCTAAATCTATGAAGAATTGAGTTGGAATTTTGATGGGGATTACATTGAATCTGTAGATTGCTTTCAGTAAGATGGCCATTATTACTCTATTAATCCTGCCAATCCACAAGCATGGGAGATCTTTCAATCTTCTGAGATATTCTTCAATTTCCTTCTTCAGAGACTTGAAGTTTTTGTCAAACAGATCTTTTACTTGCTTACTTAGAGTCACACCAAGGTATTTTATATTATTTGTGACTATTGTGAAGGGTGTTGTTTCCCTAATTCTTTCTCAGCCTGTTTATCCTTTGTGTAGAGGAAGGCCACTGATTTGCTTGAGTTAATTTTATATCCAGCTACTTTGCTGAAGTTGTTACCAGGTTTATGAGCTCTCTGGTGGAATTTTGGGGGTCACTTAAGTATACTATGATATTCTCAGCAAATAGCAATAATTTGATTTCTTCCTTTCCAATTCGTATATTTTTGATCCCCTTTTGTTGTCTGATTGCTCTGACTAGGACTTCAAGTACAATATTGAATAAGTATTTTCAACAAATGTTGCTGGCTCAACTGTCAGTTAGCATGTAGAAGAATGCAAATTGATCCATTCCTATCTCCTTGTACAAAGCTCAAGTCCAAGTGGATCAGGGACCTCTACATAAAACCAGATACACTCAAACTAATAGAAAATAAAGTGGGGAAGAGCCTTGAGCACATAGGCACAGGGGGAAATTTCCTGAACAAAATACCAATAGTTTATACTCTAAGATCAAGAATAGAAAAGTGGGACCTCATAAAATTGCAAAGCTTCTGTAAGGCAAAAGAGACTATCAATAGGACAAAACGGCAACCAACAAATTGGGAAAAGATCTTTACCAATCCTATATCTGATAGAGGGATAATATTCAATATATACAAAGAATTAGATGAACTTAAGAAGTTAGACTCCAGAGAAACAAATAACCCTATTAAAAATGGGGTACAAATCTAAACAAAGAATTCTCAACTGATGAATACCGAATGACTGAGAAGCACCTAAAGAAGCATGTGTATGGTAGAGGATTGCAAAATCGATCATCAGTGGGAGGAGAGGACCTCGGCCCTGTGAAGGTTCTATGCCCCAGTGTAGGGGAATGCCGGGGCCAGAAAATGGGAGAGGGCGGGGTGGCAGGCATGGGGAGGGGGGAGGCAACAGGGGTTTGTTTTTGTTTGTTTTTTTGTTTTTTGGAGGGGAAACTGGGAAAGGAGAAATTCGCATGTAAATAAAGAAAATATCTAAAATAAAAAAATAAAAAATAAAAAAAAAAAGAAAGAAATGTTCAACATTGTTAGTCATCAGGGAAATGCAAATCAAAACAACCCTGAGTTTCTACCTCATACCAGTCAGAATAGCTAGGATAAAAAACTCAGGTGATATCAGACGCTGGCAAGGTTGTGGAGAAAGAGGAACACTCTTTAATTGCTGTGGGACTGCAAGCTGGTACAAGCACTCTGGAAATCAGTTTGCGGTTCCTCCTGAAATTGGACATAGTACTACCAGAGGACCCAGCCATACCACTCCTGGGCATATAAAAAGAAGACGCTCTAACATGTAATAAGAAAACATGCTCCACTAAGTTCATAGCAGCCTTATTTATAATAGCCAGAAACTGGAAATAACCCAGATGTCCCTCAACATAGGAATGGATACAGAAAATGTGGTACATCTACACAATGGAGTACTACTCAGCTATTAAAAAAAATGAAGTTATGAAATTCTGGGGGAAATAGATGGACCTGGAGAATATCATCATGATTGAGGTAACCCAATCACAAAAGAACACACATGGTATGTATTCTCTTATAAGTGGATATTAGCCCAGAAGTTTGGAATACACAAAGTACAAACCACAAACCATAAGAAACTCAAGAAGAAGGAAGACCAAAGTGTGGATACTTCGTTCCTTGTTAAAAGGAGGAACAAGATGCCCATGGAAGGAGTTGTAGAGACTAACTATGGAGCAGAGACTTAAGGAAGGACAATTCAGAGACTATTCCACCTGGGAATCCTTCCCATATTCAATCATCAAATCTAGACACTTTTGTGTTTGCCAGCAAGTGCTGGATGACAGGAGCCTGATATACCTGTCTCCTGAGAGGCTCTGACAGTACCCAACTAATACAGAAGTAGAGGCTCACAGCCATCCATTGTACAGGGTCCCCAATGATGGAGCTAGATAAAGGACCCAAGGATCTGAAGGGTTTGCAGCCCCTTAGAACGAACAACAATATGAACTAACTAGTACCATCAGAGCTTCCAGGGACTAAAACACCAACCAAAGTGTACACATGGTTGAACTAATGGCCCCAAGCGCATATGTATAGCAGAGGATGACCAAGTTGGCCATCAATGGGAGGAGAGGCCCTTGGCCCTGTGAAGGTTCTATGCCCCAGTGTAGGGGAATGCCAAGGCCAGTAAGCAGGAGGGGGTGGGGTGGTGAGCAGTGGGAAGGGGAGGGAACAGGGGTTTGTTTTAGATTTTGTTTTTTTATTTTATTTTAATTATTTTTTTGTAGGGGAACCTGGGAAAGGAGATATTGTAAATAAAGAAGATATCTAATAAAAAAAGTTATTGTTTCATGGTTTGTCAGACTAAACAGAAACTCAAACAAACAGTTATAGTATTTGTGAAAATGAAAATTTTCATTGACACAAGGTTTGTCTAATCTGGATGATTTTTTACCTATTTTTAACCATTTAGAAATATTATTGTGATAAGAAAAATGATGATTTCCATGAGATATATTTCTGCCACCTCTAAGAGTTTTAAACATAAATGATTTTGAAGAGGATCCTATAAAAGTGATTGTATTCTGTTAAACTACATGTAAAGAATTTACATTTGTTCAATTTGGACCACATCAAATAAATATTCCAGTCTTACCTCAGCAAGTATAGTTGTTTGTTTTATCATTAAGTCCTTGAGTTAATGTCCTTCATGTTTGAGGGTATTCAGTATCTAGTTCTCAATTTCCTGCATAAGTAGTTGTCCAGTTTCTGGATTCTCTTCTTCTTAAACTCACAACTTACATTTTCTAAAGTCATTTAAGTTCTGCCATGGCTTCAGCAGCCAGGGTTTCCTCTTTTGTTTGCCACTTAATTGGTTTCTCAATATTATTTTATCAATTCATATAATATTTCTGTCTGTTTTTCTAGGTATTATATTAAGGTAGCATTTTTTAAATGTAGGTCATTATTCATAGTTCCAGAAATAGGTTTCAGATATTTATAATTGACAGTGTTCAGTACCTGAAAAGTTATGGTATGATATTTACTTTCACTTTATGCTATGTAAAACATTTAATCTTTTCTCTGAGAAGCCTTCAGATTTATAAACTTAAGATGATTTGTGTATTGTCCTAAAAATAACTTTTCATAAAACATTTCATAAGCAATTAATCATAAGATGATAAACAGACCTTCCAATACCTCGGAGGTTTTATTAAGGAAATGATGACCTGACAGCAAGGACATTTTAAGTGAACAATGAATAACATTTTTATCCACTAAAAATATTCTTATCGACCTAATTATATGCCACTTTTATTTTATAACAATATGTTTATGGAGTGACTGTACTCCATAAGAAGTTGCTCCACGGTGGTGCTATCAGATTCAGGACACTTCTGTCTAGCCAGTTATGTTCATGTTCAGAGTCCCCTCTAACTGATGGTATACAAGCTGTTCTGTGCATGAAAGAGTGTTTGTGGTTTTGTAGCAGATGTGATTACGGTTCTGGTTTTTCTTACTCTGTTTCAAGATTTAAATTTTGAAATATTTTATAACAAGATTCAAAGGGGAAAACTCTGGTTGAAAACATAGATAAAACAAGACTGTCAAGAATATTGTAAAGATATATGTACTGACAAAGAGAAATAATTTAAGATATAATTATTTTCTACAT
Source organism: Mastomys coucha (assembly GCF_008632895.1). NCBI lineage: Eukaryota > Metazoa > Chordata > Mammalia > Rodentia > Muridae > Mastomys > Mastomys coucha. The sequence goes on along the minus strand of NW_022196915.1, from coordinate 91,952,888 downwards.
GAGTATTTAAAGCTATTATAATGACTGTAAAGCTAGTGTCAAAATAGAAGACTGATTCAGTTGTGCTTCCACAAAAATGCAAAAGAGTTGAACTTTGGATTACCAAGTAAATTTTGCCATTATTTAGTATATAAATTACTCAGCTTTGATGTGTGTTTGTGTGTGATATGTATGTTAAATATGTTACAAAATTGCAGCAAATATTTGAAAAAATGATTTTTATTTTATTAATCTAGCATTAGGCAGTATGTCTATGCATAGATTAGAGTGAATGTCCTATTGTACTGGAAAGGAAATTGACTTTATGGGCAGAAAAGAGCTGAAAACAGAAGGACTAGATCACTTTCCCAGTAAGCCCCAAAACGGAGCATTCCCCCCAGCTGGCTCACAGAAGCACACCCATGGGTTGTGGATATCTTCTAGTTCTCTTTGGATTTGTTCAAAATTGAAGAACAAACAATTCAGTCTCAGTTTGGTAGCCTATTCGTTCAGCAGGAATCATTCTAGTGTATTTCAGTCTGTTGAAACTAATGCAAGAGTTGAGTACAAACCAATAACACTATGTGAGTTTTATTTGTTAATATATATTATGGAGTGACTAAATTAAACTATTTGACAAATGTGTTAATAATATTTTGGGGAGAACAACACTGCCATAGTAATTTTTTATGTATCTAATTTATAATATTGACATAGTATCTACCATTTGTGTCCTTTGACTTGTAACTCTCCTTATCTTCGCCCTCCACCCTGGGTAACATTCACTTCACTCTTTGATTCTATTAATTCTTTTAGATTATAATAGAAATTGCACCGTGCAATAATTTCCCTTTGGTGGTTTGGTTTATTTTACTTAATGTAGTATCTTGGGGAACTGAAAAAACTGGTGGTCCTTTTGTTTGGTCTTTGTGGATGAATAACATACTTGTTCTTTCCTCTTGCATATGTACTGTTTTCTTACCCATTCATACATGGGTGCTCAGGTTGACTTCTTGCTCTTGTTGATACTACCATGAGTGTGAAACAATGCACGTTTCTTGAACACATTGGTGTCTTGTCCTTTGGAAATACTCAGTGGTTGAATGTTGGATCATGCACTCCTCCAACTTTTGACACTTCGATGACCTCAATACTGTGCTACTTTATATTCTAACATTACATACATGTAATGTTAAACATTCTTTATCATACACATATATTGTATGCTAAACATCTATATGTAAATATTATACACCTATATATAAATTTTATATATATATATGACTATTATATTATAATTTTTACCTATAACAAAATGTTCTCCTTCCAAGCCATATAAAGTAAGATTATACACTGTTAATGCTAGGCCAATCTTTGCGTGATAATTGTCCCTTATTGTGTTTAATTTCCTACCTTTTCACAGGAAGTAGAAGAGGTGCTGTCTTTCTCAGTTGTTACTCTTCAGAGAGATCTCACCTAAGTACCTAGGAAAGACAATGTAGAGTATTTTAAACAACTTAAACAACTTAACCACTCCATTCTGAGACACCCAGAAATATTTATTTATTTATTTTTATTAAAAGCTTCTAAAATAAATGTTCCAACACAAAAGAGGTTTGGAGTCTCAAACCAGAAAGAAATCTATGTATATTACTCAATGTTAAAGTAATCTTAAATTATTCCCTGTTCCTGAAAGGTATTGTGCATGATAGAGGACAGAAGATATTGTTCTTTGAAGACACAAGGCATTATTCACTGTCATGAACAGACAAACAGACAAACTGCAGCATTGGAGAAACTTTGAGGAGAATTCTGGCTCCAGTATCAGAGACAAATAGCATGGTTAGGTCTCTGAAGAGAGGAAATCAGGGTCCAAGTGGAAACGTGGAAGTCTTGTATATCTCAGCACAATCCTGAATCAAGGCCATCTGACTCCCAGAGGGAAGGCAGGGAAAGGGGTAGAGAGAGGGCTGTGTCCCGCTAGCATAGTCCCTTTCCATGTGACAGATTCTAACACCTGAGTGGTAATTAGTTGAGTGGGTGATGCAAATGATGGTTTTAGATTAATGATCATAACCTTCTACAATGTCAAGAAAGATATACTGTTGAAGCAGAAACCACATAACTGAACTCTAAAGAACTCAAGGACAGAGGGGGTTCAGCGTCCTCCTCTGCCCCTTCCCTGCAAGTGGATCGCCTAACTCCAGAGAGCA
>NW_022196915.1:91920644-91939217 GCF_008632895.1 Mastomys coucha | reverse complement strand
AAAAAAAAAAAAAAAAAAAAAAAAAAGAACTCAACTTCGCTCAGGAGTCCCATAATCGGAGAATGAACTGGCAGAAACTGAAGAGTACTTGCCTTTTAGGAAGAGAGTCCACAGAGTTCTGACAGCTTATCTCGGTGAAATCCCCACTCTATTTATTTCCTGGACATGCTTCATCTTTTCATAAATTGTAACATTATTGTCGGAAGGGCAGAGAGGATTGAAGAAAATTTTCTCTTTCAGTTCTGGGGAACTGTATATAATACATACTGTTTGACAAATCTCTGTTTCCTAATTTCTTTTGAAATACTTAAAACAGCAGGTTTATAGAGATACATATTGGCTAAGACTATACTTTGATCAGATAATGAAAAATAATATTGTTTTCTATTAGAAAAGTCTATTTGACAGTATCTAATTTCATTTTAAGGTTCATTATTTTGAAGTAATTTTTACAAACCTTTTAAAAACTTTGCCAAATTACTTAAAAATAATCCTGTTTTGTCTACTTTAGAAACAAAAAAGCAAATGTATAAATAAACATTCCCTGTTTTCTATCTACCCCTGACCTCTTAGTACCCGAGTCGGTGACTTATACTCTAAATAAATAATAGAACTTAAAATTCAAGGATTCCTCAAATAAGCTAGGCTAGTAGTGTTAAACTTTACTACCTCATGCCTCTCACCATTGATAGGTCCTGCACATCAATGGTCCAGGATATAAGTGCATTTGATTTCTGTTAAATGCTCCAAAAGGACCCATGACTCTTGTGTGTGTGATGAGGAGTACTTCTCCTTCTCTGAGACTTCCATTGCTATGTTTCTTGCTTTCACATTTTTGTCTAAATATTTGAGCTCAAGTGCCTGACTCTTTATTATCCTTCTTATGGTGCATTGTCTTTCCATGGTTAAACAGTCTTCATGAACTAATGACTCCTGCCCTTTTTTTTTCATGTAACTGAATATATATCTTCCCCTAACAAACAATAATATTGATAATAAGCAATTTTAAAACTCTTTGTGTTTTACCTTTTTGTCATTTTCAGGCACATATAGAATGTATTGTGATTGTAATCATCCAAGTTCCTGCCTGACACTCAGTCTCTAATGAAAACTCATAGGAGTGGTGGACTCTTATCAGTCTTTCATTCTCTGTTGTGTTGCTAATCTCAGTAAATACTGCAATGCCAAGTTTGCATGGTTAGTCCATGGTGTAGGATTAAGATGGATTTCTCTCTCCTTCTACTCCTACCATTCTGTCTCTCATCTCTTCCATATACACTTACATAAAACATACACTTCATTATTTACTGGGATGAAACAGAATTATCCAGTGCTTCTAGATTGACCTTTACCCATATATTATTTTTATCATTTTCTAGCTCACCTTCTTTATTTATACTCTTTCAGTATGATTTACAGTGTTATTAGAGATGATTAACAAAATAAATATCAAATTCAGTGATGTTCTGCTTCTTATTTAAAATATTATATACAAATATTTTAACAGATATTCAGTATAATACTAAACATACTATTCAGATAACCAATCCTCAAGATATATTGTCTTTATAAACCCTCTTGAAATAACCTACCCATCAGGATTTTCAATATAATTTGTTTACCAAATTATTACTAGTGATATGTGTTGGGAAGCACTTTCACTGATAAGAATTTTGTTGTGTATTTGATTCTTGTTTTTACTATTGGTCTCCTATTAACACATACCTACTAAGAAAATAAATTAAGCTTTGGTGTGGCTCCCCTATGTGCCCAAGTAATATTTGTTGAATGAATAATTGAGTAGATGAGTGAATTACTGAGTAAATTGCAATGGGAATAGTGGCATCATTTGAAAAAATAATGAACTTATAAATATATGAAAGTGAAAGGTATCAAGTTTAACTGAATATAGATGATAAATGATTCTAATCAAGTTTTTGAATAAATGGATCTTTGCCTACATTTGAAAAGACATATAACAATTATTTTTTCTATTGTTTTTCTGTTTCTGGTTCATCTGTAGAACTTATATGAAGTAAACAGATTTGTTGTGTTTTCTTAAATCATATGCTTTTTATGACTATTATGGGAGAATATTTAAATATCTCTTATTTTCTCCTAATAACTTTTGGCTAGTCTTGTTAAAATTTTGAGCCATTAGCATCTGTTTTGAATGTTGGTAATTAAGAAGTATTTTATTATTATCAGATACCTATAAGCATTTCCTCATAGAATCTTCTGTTTATTTATTTATACTCATATCTGTATACTGGGAGTCCCAATACAAGTTTTAATATATTTGTACTGAACTTGAAGTCAACATAGTAAAAACAAACAAAATGAGTCAGGAAAAGCTAGCTCTTGGAATCAAGAGACAGCTTAATGCGTAAAGTGATTATGCTCATGTTTAGGGATCTTGAGTTTTTATCCCTGGAACGCATAAAAAAGTCGGAAATGCTAGGGACATTTGTAATCTAAGAGGCTATGAGAGAATTTCTACTCTTTAAGGGTAGCTAACCTGACATAAACAACAAAATACATGTCTTAAGATGAAAGGTGAAGATGGATAACCAAAGTTGTCCTCAAACCTTCACATGTGGACAATATGCATGTGCCCACTTTTGATAAGGTTCATCAGAACTCAAACTACTCTCATTACATTCTTTAGCATGTTAGGAATTAGGGTATTGAATATGATTATTTTAATGGAAGAATATTGGATTGTGATACCTTCTACATCCAAGTGTGTTGCTTTATTGTTATTGTAATTTCAAAAACTTTAGAAGGAAAATATATTCATATCTGCCACAGACTGGGTTACTTTGGGGACCCCTTGTTCCTTGGGGTGATAAAAGTTTTGGTCTGGTGGGCAAAGAACTCAGAGAGTGACAAACAGGTCCCCAAAACAACCCAGTTCATGGCACATATCAGTATAAATTAATTTATGCTTTCATATTGAGTATATATGTTTCAATCCACAGACAAAATGAGAGGAAATTGGTCTTCCTATATTATATATTAGCACTTTTTTGGCTTCCCTCCAAGACCATTCATTGAAGCCTCTTAAGAAGGTTTGAGTTTTATGTCATTTTTAGAAAGGTATGAGAGATGTAGTTGGAGGGTATGAGAGAATTCAATCAGCTCTGAAATCTGTATTACAAAGAAAAGTGAAAATAAATTTCCCAGCAGCCTCATTTTATTTGATTTCCTTTGTTCTGTATTAGAATGTATTTCTGAGGGGAAAAAGAGGAAGCTAGAAGAGACATTGAGGTAAAATGAAGAAAAGAAATATACTGTACAATCAGTCGTTATTGGAAAAGACTGTGATGTTTGACAGGAATGCAAATAATGCTAATTGAATATAAATTGGAAATATTTCATAGTTTTATAAATTTTATGCTAAAATGGATTAGATCTTCTTCATAGAAACACATATTATTTCATGTTCCTCTCTCTATATATATACATATATATATATATATATATATATATATATATATATATTTGAGTAATATATACACACCACTAATATGCCAGGAAAATTATTAAATGTCCAGCATGCACTATGAAGTGGTGCAATAGTATCTACTATGAATTATCTTACTCCAAAGGTTTCCTATTGGCTGAGTCCAATGACGTGACTCTAATTTCAGGTCATCATAGAAATTCAAGCTATATTTTTTGTTTTATTGGATATTTTCTTTATTTACATTTCAAATATTATCCCCTTTCCAGGTCTCCCCTCCAGGGACCCTCTATCCCATCCCCACCTCCCCATGTTAAAATATTAATCATTTTACAATGAGTTCATATTACATGAGTAACTTTGTTTATGTTATATATTACATACTTATTACAAAATTTCTCACTGACACTAGTTTGAAAAGAGGAAATAGATGAAAGAAAAGATATTTATAATATGAAAAGCTGCACTGAGGAATGGGGCTAGTTGACACCATGGTTTCTACAGTACCTTTTCAATATTTCCATGAGGTATTCTCATTCTTAAAAATGTCAACATGAAAAGTCAATGCCCACCTTCCTTGCTTACTCAGTGTCCAAAAGCTCATGATTAGTCTAACAAATAGCAACTTCCTGGACAAGCAAAGCTATAAAAATCTTTGGAGGCAAACATCCTTTCAGAAACATAAATCATTTCCTTTTGAACTCTACTTGAACTCAAATTAGCATAAAAATATTCAGATAAGACTATTCAACTCCTTTCCATAAAGTACCATATCTAGATATTTTGAATTTGTCTTCATTTCCTATAAAACTCTTGGATATTAAGAGCATTTGTTATAATTTTAATCAACACAAACATGAGTGCTTGCTCTCTCGGCTCAGTGGCTATGGACCTACGTATTTGCTGTCTCCTTGCTCATCCATACAAAACACAGATGGGATTTCTGGTGTTCTTTAAGTTCTTTGTTTTCAGTATGATGCTTTAAAATCATCTAAATTTCATTCTTTTCTAGTAAAATGCTTTTTTTCTTTATTAGAGATTTATTCGACCACGACCTTTGCAATAGACTAGAAAACTATTATTACTATGAAAAGTAATAATAAAATCATAGTACCAGTTTCCAATAATTGTTCTATAATTCATACATAAGGAATTAGGAATTACATATATTCTAATTTAGAAGAGTCAAATCCTTATAAAGTAAAAGTACAATAAATTATAGTATCCCTAGCATTGTAGCATGAGCCTTCAATCCCAGACCTCAATAAACATAAAAGTTGATAACTTTATTTCAAGTTGGATGATATAGCATTATCCACTATCAATATATATATGCTTTTTATTTACATTATATAATATGTATATAAATACATGAAAATAATATCAATATATATACAAACTTACAAATATATAATAAATTTCCTTTTACAATAAAATATTTTCCAGAATGGATACATATATAAACATATATTTAAATAAACAAAAGTATGTATAAATATTTACAAATATTTTAAATATATATGTACAGTTGCATAACTGCCTGGATACAGTATTTAAAAATAATTCCTTGTTAGTGATGTGTGTGTTCAGAGGACTGACTTTCCTCAATCTTCACTTTAATGTGAGATTCCAGATCTACTTTAATTGAGAAAGCTTCTATTGCATTACTTTGGCTTTGAAACTGTGCAGTAATGATGACTTTCAGTTGTTCATCACTGAGCTGAATTCTTTTTCTTTTCATTCAAAGCTCTTGTAGCCTTTTGCAAGAAATATTAACTAAATGCATGTGCAGAATTTCCTCAGTATCAGTTTGTATTTTAAAACCTTACCGTGTCAATCAATTGATAGAAACTTAAGTAAAGTAGTTGACAATGTTAGAATCTTTTGTTAAGTCTTGTACATTTACAAATTATGAGATATATGCTTGTGATATTTAATTCATAATAATTGTTATTTTTATTTAATTTATCATAGAATTGTTTAGAAATATATATTTTGGAAGGATAACTACCACAGAGTATTGTACCAATATTAAAGCAACATATAGTGTACAGACTAAATTTATTCAATATCATCCCCAGTGTGACATCATGGATACCCACATCTCAACTCTTGTGTACTGAAATGTTGCTTCTTGAAATTACAAAATATCAACACTGCCAATTTATATAATAGAAATAAACTATTATCATGGAAAAGCAAGATAATGTAAGATAAGATAGACAATGCAATATTTCATGGATAAAAGGAAGGTAGATGATCTTATAGTGGCTTGTCAAAAGCTCCTAACAGTATATCTATATGGCAGTGAAACCCCAAGAACCATTAGTTCTGCTGAATTGTGTGGTCCAAGTGGTAGATATGATTGCACAGCAGTCTGGACTGCTTCTTCTATTCTAGGATTCACTCAAATCTATGAGCTTTCCTGGACACTGATGTATGGGGTATAATAACACCTGTGAGTAAAGAATGTGCTGCACCCTTAATTCAGATAAACTCCACAGCACTGTGCTTCTCCATTAATGATGTGCTTCTCCATTAATGATGTGCTTCTCCATAAATGATGGGAGGGAACAACTTATCCTTCACGTTAGACTTAATATCTCTATACAGATCATGTGTGCTTGAACCAGCCTATAGCAGGCTAAATAGACCTTAAGCGTTTGTCACAGTTGAACCTTAATGACCCAGGTGGAGTCAGTTTCCTAAAGGAGTAGATTGTCTGCTGAGCTCGCTTTCCTGAGCAGCTGAAACAAAGAATGGGTCTGTGGGCTCTCCCTAGATAAACGAAGTGCTGACTATTAAACTTTGAGCCTTGATCAGAAACTTTTGTCTTGGCTTTATTCTTCTCTTGCCCACCAGTCCTTTTCATTTCCAGCCCCCCTTTCTGGTAACCCAGTTCATCCATGGCTTCTAGACAAGTACAGAATCACACCACTGGGCTCTTAGAAATTTCAGTGAGGTAGAGGTCTCTGGAATTTTGGTTGCATGTCTCTTGCATCTGTTGATGTACATATTAATTACCAACACATCTGAAGTGGTTTCAAGTTCCCGCTTACTTTCTCCAATCAGCAAAAATTGATCAATATCAGTGCAATGTTTTTGGAAGAAACAGCCCATCAAGCTAGGATATATTGCAAGAATGGCGAATAAATGGACAGGAAGTAAAACTGTTAAGGTATACTGATGGTTTTGATAACTGAAAACAAATTGGAGTTTGTTGACATTATGGTCAGGTGTTCAAAAAAAAAAAAAAACAAATGTAAATAGTTCAGTAGCTATACTGGGAAGAATGGTAATTCACTCTAATATGAGCATTATATATGGTACAGCAGCTACAATGTGAGTTATAATTTTATTACATTTGTAATAATAAACTGTCATTGTCCACAATCCACAACCTGTCTTCTGCACAGGCTACATAGGAGAAGTAAAGGAATGTGCATTTGGAACCACTATATTTCTGAAATCATTCTAGGGATTCAATAATAATCAGAGAACTTGATGTTCAGGGAATAAGAAATTGGAAGTGAGCCTGGAGAAGAGTTAAGGGAATGAGTTGGAGTAAATATTATCGAAATAATTGTACAAAATTCTCAAAGTTTAAAAAAGTATATTTACAAAAGACTACAGTAGAATAAGTTCTCCTTTTGCCCTAACATACCTGCACTAACATGCCCACTTATTACCACCCAAGCACATCTACATAAAGTTGATTAGAATAATAATACTCATACCATTGTTATTTCTACCCAAAACACATTACAAAGAAAATAAATTTTCACAGTTCTTAGTTTACTACACAACCAAGGCCAGCTATAAAACAAAAGAAACCAAGGTGACAGTGGAAACAATTAGCAAGTTCAGAATGCAGTTTATTGATCTCTCTGCAAAATGGAAGAGAGTAGCCTAAGCTTTATCCTGCTCTTATCTAGTAATTTTTTAAAGAGAAAGCATTAAAAAATTTAGTGAAATACAAACATGATTTTCTTTTAGTGAGTAAATTACAATTGCACAGAGGAAGTTGAAAGTATGGCAGACATTGTGCATTGAAATTGTTTCCCAGGTGAGCACATCTAATTGGTTTCTATTAGGTATGTGTCATTATAACTACTAATGAGCATCTAAGATGTAAATCATTATATGTAGGGATATGTTAATGGTAGTTTTGTTTAGAGTACAGGCAATGAACACAAAAAATGAACATATAAAAGATATGCTTGTCCTATGGTAAAAGTTACTAAAGCAATCCTATATAACAATGCATTCAACTTCATTTAACTTTATATAAGAATACACAAATATTTCTTTCCATTAAAGACCTCTTTCCCAGAATTTTAGAAATGTAGAAATAATAAAAGCAATGATTTCAGTAGGCTTCATGATAAATTCACCATGATCATTGCTAAAATCTATGTCACTAAACTCAGATGTGGTCCAATACAAACTAAACAACTGAAATTTATGAAACAAAAAGAATATATAAAGGAGAAATGTGCATGAATTATGGCATATTATCAAAGGCTGTGTCATACACATTTTTGAAATTTTAAGATGAAACAAAGGAGAGAAAATATTTTTTTTTAAATTCTCATCAGAAACAACATAATTATTCCCTGATAAAATATACTGTACCAGGAATGCTCAAAGTAAACGCACACACACACACACACACACACACACACAGACAGACACACACACACACAGAGAGAGAGAGAGAGAGAGAGAGAGAGAGAGAGCAATAACAACGTGCATAAATCTCTATATATTACATTCAAACCACAGAAAATGTGAAAAAAAATTATAAAGAATGCCAAAGAACTGACAACATTTCTTACAATAGAGGTTCAAGAATATAAATTACATACTACAGTTTTCAAAAGAAATATGTGGGCAAGAAAGCAAGTTTAGAGTATTTCTTTAAAATATAACTTCTATTTAAGAAATGTCAAAAGTGATTGACAGAGTTTAGGAATTTATATTTCATCAGTAAGAGAACAGCATAAAAGAATGAATAAGGAAAGTGAAATATTTTATTTATTTTAAATAAATATAATGGATAACTACTTGAAATACTGCCATTAGCAGGAATATTCAAGGGAAGGATTTTAGCAATAGAAGTGAATATTTTAAAACGCTTTCAGGAACTATCTGTGCTATATCAGAGGTAGAATAATATTATTTGAAGAAATATATAGTTTATTTTAAATGTGTACTGTGAACTAGATGGAAAATTAAAACAAGAGAACAGTGAAGTGATATTTTAAAAGAGAATATAAAATGTAATCATAAGAAATGCTCAATCAAGTCTGTTGATGTGGCTGGTAGCAGCATGTGTTTGCATGTTTTATGATTAGAACTTGACCCTTGGATCCCAAGCAGGGAAGAGGACTAACTTTGTGGCATTCCTTTTTGACTTCTAAATACATGTTTTAGTATGTGTGAATGCATACCTACAGAAACACACAGAAATATTCAGTCAAATGTAAACACAATAGAAAAGGAAAAATGACAAGTTTGAAAGTAGCAACTATAATAAATAAAAATATATATAATAAAATGAAAACATTTGTGGACATACTTTTTCTATGTGTTTATTTTTTAGAGAGATAACATGAGGTGGTATGTGGAGAGTAGGTGAAGATTGAGGAATAGTTGAGGGAGGGGAAATGATATGATCAAATATATTGTAATAAATTCTCTTTTAAATACAAGTACAAAAAGTAAATTAAGATATGCATATAGAAAGGATCAGGAACCTGGAAAGGAATAAGGAAACACATGTCAAGTTATCCATAGTAAAAATATATCTGTAGAAACTAGTTTAATTAGCAAGAATGAGAGTACAGGCTGGACTATCATTTTATATATTGATAAACAGGTAAGATATAAGAAATCTTTTTTTCTAAGATGATGTATCAGTGTCAATACTAATTGTATTTATACCTAACAATAGAGAGCAGAAATACATTAGGCAGTGATGGAAGTGACAGGGGAAATAGATAAAATTATAATACCATAGCTGCAGAGCTTAACATCCATGTGTCAGTAACTGACAGCCGCAACAGACAGAATATCAGTAAGAGTGTAAGTACCTGGAATGGCACTATCAATTCATTTGATATAATTGGCATTTATATATTTCACTCAACAACAGAGGCACAGATATTGCTTTAGATTTGCATGGAACATGCATCAAAACTGACCACATTCCAAGTTGTTAAGCATATGTTAACCAATTTAAAACAATGTAAGAACTTCTCATAAAGGTATTAATAGCTTGTTTTGACCAGTAAGCAGCAGATTTCAAAATGGCAGAACATATCACATACAATGATGACATTATTAAAGAAAAACTTAATAAAAACCATTTTAATGAATTTTAAAAATATCCTACACTGCTAAAATGTATAGATAGACATCATGTTGTGAAAAGAGACACTGTATAATACCTACCATATAAGCATGAGAAGTTGAGTTTGTATCCACATGCAAAAGCCAGTTATGCATGTATAAAATCATACTGTAGAAGGTATGGAGACTGGTAGATCCATGGGTCTCTCTGGTCAACGAGGGTAGCTAAGCTATGAGGTTCAGTGAGAAAAACCACTCTAGAAATATAAGATGGAGAGTGATAGTGGAACAAAACCAATGTCAACCCTTGATTTTCACATACAGAAACCCACAACTACATGCACACACACACACAAACAAATACACACACCTCACACCCAAATGATATATCAATGATGGGTCATTGTTTTGCATTTAAGAATTTACATAGACATATGTAGCATTAGCTTTATTTGTTGATGGCTATCTAATATCAAGTCTTACCTTCTACCTTTGGAAAAAACATCAAGAGAAACATTGTAACCAAATTAGTCAAAAAGATACAGTACAAAAGCTGGCTCAACAAAGATTGAGAAGAGCAACCAGTGGAGAAGTGAAAATAAAAACTTTAAGTAATAAAGTAGATATGATAGTCATTTTATGTGTCTACTTGGCTGTATTGTAATCACTATTTTAAAATCAAATAATAATCTAACCATTGCTTTGAGGTCATTTTGTAGATGAGGTAAATATGTGCTGTGAGTTGACATTAAATAAAAGATATAACAAATAATATAGCTGGGCTCAATTCAGTGAATTAAATAAACTGTAGTATTCTTTTAATAAGAGCACAGGTTGAAGATGAGAATAATTATACTCCAAAAATGTATTAAATGAATTAGATATTCATAGCCATCAAAATTATGATGAGGCCAACACATGGCTAGGAGAGACAACATTGTAGACATATATAATTACAATGGATTCCTAGAAAGGGCACAGACAATGCAATTTCCAGAATACCAGAGAAAAATTGTGTCATAGCCACAGGGACCACTGGAGAGGCTGATTGTACAGTACTTGAGAAGAAAAAGAGTTTCTAGCTCTCCTTGGTTTTGAGAAGGGGTAGGAAATCTCCAAACTCTGTGATATATCTTGTCCTAGCCTTCATGCCAGAGCCACATTGCAATACTTACTAGATTAAAGTGAATTTATAACTTAAAGTTGCCTTGAGCTTGCTGTCAGCTGAGAGGATAAAGACTGCAAGATCACAGCATTATTTATCACACTTCTGTCTTACACAGAGATTGGAGGAAAGGAGTATGGTTACATTTCTGGAAAAGAGAAGGGGGGAGGGGAGGGGAGACGTGGAACAGGGGGGGAGGGAAAAAGAGGAGAGGAAGCTAGGGGAGGGGAGGAGAACGGATGGGAGAGGAGAGAAGAGGAGAGGAGGGAAGAGAAGAGGAAAGTGTGGGGCAGTAGGCAGTGCAGGTACCTTGTCCCAGTCGAGCAAGAGGTATGGAACCCCAGAGACCCAGTCATTAACCACAGCCAGGTATGCCCTGCCCCACAGATAGATAGCCCAGCCCATCATATAAGGGGCAGTTTGGCCCCTCCCTTCTTTCTTTCTCTCTCCCTCTCTTCCCCTCTTCTCCCTTCCCCTCTCCCTCTCTTCTCCTTGCCTCTCCTCCATTCTCTCTCTCTCCACGTGGCCATGGCCAGCCTCTATTTCCCTATCTTCTCTCTCTTCTTCCTACAATATAACATCTGATGACCATGCATTGCCTCTGTTCAACTAGACACTTACAGCCCGCCAACCCCACCCCAGATCCTAAAAGTCTTCTTCCCATTCTTCTATGAGTTCTCAGAGCTCTGCCTAATGTTTTGCTGTGAATCTTTGTATGAGCTTCCATCAACTGTTGGAAGAAATCTCTCTGAAAACAACTTGACTAGTCACCAATCCTATGACTATAGCAGAGTGTCATTAGGAATACTTCATTGATTTTTTTTTTTTTTTTGTCAGTCATGTTTGGTTCTATCCTAGGTCTCTGAGGCATCCAACTTCTGAATCATGGCCATCCGGACAGTGTGGGACATGGATTTCCTCTCATGATACCATGGGCCTTAAGTTAAATCACTCACTGGTTGGTCACTCCCACAAGCTCTGAGCCATCAATGCAGACAGGAAATGTTTTGGGTCATATAGATTTTGTGGGTGAGCTGGTGTTCTAATCCTACTGCTATCTTGGTCATAGAAAACGGCTAGATCAGGCTCTGTATTGCCAAGTACAAGGAGTCCTCACTAGTTTTCATAGTGAAAGGGAAGGTACTAATGGAAATTTGAATAAGATTCACATAAAGTTTCCTTTACTGTGTGATAATTGAACTTTTTGGATTATTGAAAGTTATATGTCCACAAAGAACATCAGATATAAGACAAGATGATAACTGATTATTACTTGTGAGTGTCAGATTTTATGAGTGTCCTATAAATCAGGCTTGAATATGACTTTAGGAAATATTATGAGATAGGCATAGACAAGAATGACAGTGGCCATAAATGAAATAATAATGCATGATTAAATATGGTGAGTAAATAGGGAATAATGTAAAAATCCTTAAATAAGTTAAAATTGGTATACTAGTAATTGGCATTCATACCCTATTCCTATCCTCCACACATGAAGGCATTTCATACTTAGATCAGCCATTCTGTAGCTTAATGGAAATTACATCAAAGAAGGCTAAGGAGGCCTGGTGGGGTTAGGGCATGGGAACATCCTCGTGGAGACAAGGGGATGGGGAGGAGGTATGGGATGTGGAGCAGTCAGAGGGTGTACAGGGAAGGATAAAAATCTGGAATGTAAAAAAGAAAAAAAGATTAAATAAAACTTAAAAAAAGAAAGCTAAGGAAATCCTCAACAAGAAGTTTTATATTATATTGTAAAGCTCTAAGAGTCTCAAATTCTTTCTAGAGTTATAAAAAATGAATCTAACTTTGCTTCCCAGAGAAATAACAAAATGTGTATTGCAAGTGTCTTCTTAGTTAGGTTTCATTACTGTGAGCCGAAGATGACTACAACTCCTTATAAAGGACAGCATTTCACTAGAGATGGCTTACTGTTTCAGAGGTTTGGACCATATCACCATTGTAGGAAGCATGACAGTTTCCAGGCAGACAAGGTACTGGACAAGGCGCTGCAAGTTCTATATTTTAGTCCACAGTCAGTAGGAGGAAACTGTGTTCCACACTGAGTGAAGTTTGAGCATGTATGAGACCTCACAGTCTACCTCTATAGTGATGTTCCTCCTCCAACAAGGCCACACCTATTCCAACAAGGCCATTCCCTATGGCCAAACACTCACACACATGAGTCAATGGGAGCCACACCTATTCAAACTTCTGCAGTGTAAATGGTTAATTTTAAAGTAGACATCAGCAGGGCATATTCTTTTTGTTTGTCTTATGATAGACCCCCTCATTAAGATTTATTTCAGAACTGATCATTCATGTGAGATTTAATTTGCTTTTAGAGACAAGGTGTCTCATCACATTTTCTTATATGCAGAAATTTTAACTAAGCATCTGCCTTTCAAGGATTACTGTGAAAATAAATATCTAAGAGTTTGAAATGGTCCTTGAAGCCGTTCTGCAGACAACCTACTTCCCACAGCAGACACGCAGCGTATTTCACTTCATCCATTATCTCTGATACACTTTGAATGCAATACCCCCTCAGATTAATTTGCTCTGTGCCATTTAGTTAGATGGAAGCTGTTGGACTTTTGGAACTGATAGATTAGGAGGGCTTTGACCTAATTAACAGAATAACTCTTGGTAGGTTCATAATATGATGACATTACTGGAAAGTGGTGAATGTGGGAGGTGGCCTTCATCTGGAGGCACTAAGTCACTGAAGATATGTTCTTTGGAGGGACTTTGCCTTAGACCCTGTATATGTTTCCATCCTAAATACATTCTAATACGCGCGTGAGTCCACCACCATGCGTCACTGCCTTCTTATGGACAAATGAACAATGGAACAACCACAATGGCTTAAATCTCTGAGACTACGAAGTAAAATAAAAGATTCTCCCTTATAAGTTGTTTAGGCCAAGCACTCTGTAAAAGTGGCAAGATTAAATGATCTGATTAAATGATCAGCTATAGGTAGTCCCCATCATTCAATGTAGTGGTGATCTGAAGCACTGCCTGGCATTCTGAAAACTGTTACTGCCTACTGTACACAAATGCCTCTTTCAGTCTCTATTGCTTCTCACTACATGAGGAAAAAAATAAAAAAGATAATTTGACCTTACTCGGCAAAATTATTAGAGAATACTTAATTTTTCATGTAGAAAATGATTTTGTTGTCTGGATAGTAAAATAGATATAAAGAATTTAAGTTTCAAGGCAGTGAATTTTTAATTAGTGTATTTGCTTACCAACTTATTCTCAGTACATGTCACATAATTTAATTATAAGGCATGTCATATATACTACTATAGTATGGTCCAATGCCAAAATAAGCCATACCACATACACAAGAAATCACAGCAGCAGCTGTAACTGCCTCCTAATACGAGCACAAAATCAAGCTAGGAAATATTTCAGTATGAGGTGGGGGTAGGGTCCTGGAGGTCTCAACCCCAGAAAAAAAATATGTGCGCTTGATGTTTGCTCAAAAGGGAGACTCACTATTTTTGTATGAGTGGGTACTTGTTGTTCCCCTGATAGATGGCCCCATACACATGAACATATGGGCAACAACAATTGGACTCTGTGGCTTATTAAGTTTTTATTGGTTATTTTATTTATATACATTTCAAATGTTATCCCCATTCCCAGTTAACCCTTCTATCCCCTTCCCCATCCCCCCTGCTTCTATGAGGGTGCTTCCCCATCCACCCACCTCTTCCCTCCTCAACCCCTAGCATTCTCCTATGCTGGATCACTGAGCCTCCACAGAGGGCTCCCCTCCCATTGATGCTAGATAAGGAAATCCCCTGGTACATGTGCAGCTAGAGCCATGAGTTCCTCCATGTGTATTCTTTGGTTGGTGATTTAGTTTTTGGGAGCTTTGGGGAGGGGAGTCTAGTTGGTTAATATTGTTGTTCTTCCTGTGGGGTTGCAAACCCCTTTAGCTCATTCAGTGCTCCCCCTAATTGTTCCCTGAGAGTCTGTGCCAGAGTCTGACAAATACAGATGTGGATGCACACAACCAACCATTGGACTAAGCACAGGGACCCCAACGGAGGCTTATTAGTTTTTATAATAGAGGAAGTGAACTTGAAAGAGTAAAGTATGAGGGGAGGAGTTAATGGCTGTAGATATGATCAAAACACAATGTAAATGTTCATGACATTTTTAAAGAATAAATAAATTATTTTTAAGAGAAAATTCATTCTCAAGTTATTGGCCAGATGAGCAATGTCAGACATGTGCTGAATGCCATGAAATTGGCTTTAAATCCAATCATATAGTTGGCAGTTATTACTCACACAGCATTTGTGTCACAATTACACCAGCACATCAGGCAGGCTAAATCATAGGATTTGTTGCTGGGTTGGTGGCTATGTTTCTCCTCTGGTAGCATGCAGAGTATACTCCAGGACCCTGAACAATAGTCAGTATGAGTAGAACCTCTAGGTAAGTACCAGAAAAAAACTCTCTTTATACAATGGGTTATGTAGGTGTTGTCTTAAGCAATAGGACCTTTCCGTCAAGTTGTGGAGAGCAAGCAAGAGCCTTGGTTGCCTTGCTCAGCCAGCATTAGAGAAGCGTTCTTCTGCCACAGATAGGAACTAATACAGAGACATACAAGTAAACAATAAGCAGAGAGAGAGAGAGAGAGAGAGAGAGAGAGAGAGAGAGAGAAAGATTGGAACAATTTGTTCTAAATGATACATTTTAAACAGAACCTCCTCCTTGGGGTTCAGGGAAGTATATAGACAATCTGTAAATGCCAGAGGGGAAGATGACATTAAAGAACCTGTGTCTTCTAGACACAATGGATTAATGTACATGATTATACCTATGTACTAAACACTGTGATATTTCTATTATCTGTAACACTTCATGTCTATGCTCCCCAAATTGTCAGATCTGTAGCATAGTTTCCTAAAATTTTACCAAATAATATTTTACATAAGTAACTATTTGGTTCTCGTTTAATGCAAGGTAAGGCATAAACAATATTCTATGTTTAAATAATTTACTTACTCATTACACTGTAAAGTTGAATTTAATAAAAGAAAAAGGGAAAAAAGGTAAAGAGAATCAACACCATCTTAAATGCTTTACATTTGCCCATCATCAGCTATTTCTGTGATTTCTAGCTCATTTTTGTCTTGTCTGTATTCAAACTATTTAAAATATGGTTAGTATGAAATATATTATCTTGATAGTTTACTTGTCATTATATTTGGAAGGTCTACCATGTTTCTGCACATACTATCAGCTATTGGGTTATGTAAGTACATTATCATTTACATATAATTTATATCATTAAGCAGTTTTGTGTATGTATACTTATATATATATATATATATATATATGTTTATGTTAATGTGGGGAAGGGTGCCTTCGTGTGTGGAGGTGATTTTGTATGTGTAAGTGCATATGTTTGCACACATGTGGTACCAGAGGAAACCATTGGATATCCTTTCAACAAAAGCTATCCTTCACCTTTTCTTTTTGTTTAGACATAGTGTTTCAAGGCCTTGAAACTCACTGATTAGGCTATGATGACTAGCCTGCAAGTCCTAAGTATATTCCTCTCTCTCGATCTCCAACTATGATATCATAAACAAATGATACTTTTAACTTCTGACCTGTGTGTTGGAGATTGACATCAGTTCCTCATTATTGTCTGCAGCTGTCACTTCCTGAGTTTTTCCCATAGCCCAGTTGTATATATTTTTATAGAAGATGGATGCATTTCTGATGGTCTGTGTTTAGAACAGGCAATACTAAGCTATTTGTATGTTTAGCTCTGTTAAATTCAACAGAAGGGCAATTTATGGTTTAATTCATAAATTTTAGTTATGGTCAGTAGTAGATAAAACATATTTGCAGAATAGCCACATAATATTTGAGTTTATTCATCTTTTAGTTTAGGCTACATTGAAGACAGTTGCTTTTGTGTTTCCCTGTAAAAGATCCATTGTTCAAGACTAGAAAGATAGCTCCAGCTGAGATCAATTCTATGGGCAAGAACCAATTCCTGACACTATTAATGATACTCTGTTATGCTTGGAGACAGGAGCCTAACATAATTGTCCTCTGAGAGGCTCCATCCAGCAGCTGACCAAAACAGATGCAGGGACTCACAGACAAATATTAAATGCAGCTCAGGAAGTCTTGTGGAAACATGGGGGAAAGAATTGAGGAACTGTGAGTGGATAGGAACTCCCAAAGAATACCAAAGAGTCAACTAACTTGGACCCTTGGTTGCTACTAGAACAAAGTGAGGAACATACAAGGGCTGGACGTAGTAGCCCTTCCCCACCCACCCCACCCCCGGCACATAGGCAGCAGATGTGCATATTAATTTGGGTCTTCATGTGGGTCTCCCAATAACTTGAGCATGGACTTACCCTGACTCTGTAGCCTGCCTGTGAATCTTGTCCACAAACTGGGCAGCCTTGGCTGGACTCAGTGGGAGAAGATGTACCTAGTCCTGCAGTGACTTGAGGTATTATGGTGAGTTGATACCCAAGGGGAGAACTCATCCTTCTAAAAGAGGTGAAAGAGAGGGAAGGATAGTAGAAGGATGATATGAGTCAGGGGCTGGGAGGAAAGAGGGGGCTGTGATCAGAATGTAAAGTGAGTAAATAGATAAAATAATAATAATAATTTAAAACTCAACAAAAACAGCAAACAAAGATCCACCCCTCTTGAAGCAATAGATTCGTACAGATTGCTGTTTTTAATTTCTTAATAAAAGTCTAAAGCTGCAGAAAATTAAAAGAAAAGAGCAGGTAACTGTTAGTTTAATTTCCATTTTCAGATTGGTATCTCATAAACACAGGTAACTCTAGCTTCTAGGCATCCAATCCCTCTTGCTTCTGCATGTATCTATACTCACATACAAACACATGCACACACACACACACACACACACACACACACACACACACATAATGGGGGGAGACAGAGAGAGACAAAAAGACAGAGAGACAGAGAGATGGAGACACACATACACATACACCGAATATTACCTTGTAGCATGGAAAAGCTCTTTTTACTCTTCTATTCACAATAGCTAGGGAATGGCAACAACCTAGATGCTTACCAATAAATATGTTGGAAAAATATAGTACATTTACACAATGAAATATTATTAAGAAAAAAACACATACACCTTTAATCCTAGTACTTGGAAGGCAGAAGTAGATGCATCTCTTGAGTATGAGGCTAGCTATTGCTACAAAATAGAGAAAGCCTCTATCATGAAAGAAAGAAAGAATCTATGGCAAGATGTTTGGGAATATTTTGCACACTCTATATTCAGATGCTGATTTCTATGCCCAGACATCTTGTTGTAGTCCAGAAAGTGGCATGGTCAAGCATCTCCAGTTGGTTAGTAAACTGCTGATTTGCCAATTAGCTTAGTAGAAGAGAATAGAAAGTTTCTTATATCATGAAAGAAAGAAAGAAAAAGAGAGAAAGAAAGAAAGAAAGAAAGAAAGAAAGACAGAAAGAGAGAAAGAAAGAAAGAAAGAGAGAGAGAAAGAAAGAAAGAAAGAAAGAAAGAAAGAAAGAAAGAAAG